>NW_025721454.1:0-59750 GCF_922984935.1 Meles meles
GTCCTTCTGTATCTCTGACTACAGACTTTAGTTTAAAATCTAATTTATCTGATATGAGAATCGCTACTCCGGCCTTCTTTTGAGGCCCATTGGCATGAAAGATGCTTCTCCATCCCTTCACTTTCAGTCTAGTTGTATCCTTAGGTTCAAAATGGGTTTCTTGTAGACAACATATGGATGGGTCCTGTCGTTTTATCCAATCTGCAACCCTGTGTCGTTTTATGGGCGCATTTAGGCCATTCACATTGAGAGTGATTATATAGAGATAGGTTTTTATTGACATCGTGTTGCCTTTGAAGTCTTTCTGTCTATAGATTGTTTCTGTATTTCTGTTCAATGATATTCTTAGGATTTTTCCTCTCTTATAGGACCCCCCTTAATATTTCCTGCAGTGTCAGCTTGGTGTTTGCATACTCTTTTACGCCTTGCAGGTCTTGGAAACTCTTTATCTCTCCATCCATTTTAAATGTCAGTCTTGCTGGATAGAGTATTCTTGGTTGCATGTTCTTCTCATTTAGTACTCTGAATATATTTTGCCAGCCCTTCCTGGCTTTCCAGGTCTCTGTGGAAAGGTCTGACGTTATTCTAATGGGCTTTCCTCTGTATGTAAGAAGCTTCTTTGTCCTAGCTGCTTTTAAGAGGGTCTCTCTTGAAACAAAATTCCCCATTCTAACGATAAGGTGCCGTGAGGACTTTCGAGAATCTAAAATCTTTGGAGGAAATCTTTCTGCCTCTAGTATATGAATGTTGTTTCCATTCGTGAGATTGGGAAAATTTTCATAGACAACTTCTTCCACTATATCTTCTAGACTTCTTTCTTTTTCTTCCCCTTCAGGGATTCCAACAATTCTGACGTTGGAACGTTTCATGGCATCGTTTATTTCCCTGAATCTGTTTTCGTGGCTTCTGAGCTGTTTGTTCCAGGCTTCCTCCTGATCCTTTCTCTCTATCTGTTTGTCCTCCAGATCACTAATTCTATCTTCTGTCTCAGTTACCCTAGCTTTTAGAGAATTTAGATTGGATTGGAACTCATTGAGAGCATTTTGAACATCATCCCTGGTGGCTTTCCGTTCTGCCCTAACATTGTGAACATCATCCCTGGTGGCTTTCAGTTCTGCCCTAATCAATTCTGTTTGGTCATCCATGGCTTTCTCCAACCTAGCTATTGCCTGGATAATTGTTAGTCTGAATTCCTTTTCTGACATATTGTCTATATCGATAGTCATTCGCTCTGTTGCAGAAGGTCCATCCTCTGTATTTTTCTTCTGTTGGGTATTCCTCCTCCTAGTCATTTTGGTAAGAGATGACTAAACAGATGCAGCTGGACTTATCGATTGTGGTGCAGTCAAGGTGCACCCTGGAATGCTTCTGTGCAATCAGGATTCCCCACCCAAATGAGAGAAAAACGAGAAGAAAAAGAAATAGAGAAAAAGAAAGAAAAAAAAAGGGGAAAGATAAAAGGAAAAAAAAAGAGAGAGAGAGATAGGGAAAAAAGGGAAGATAAAAGAGAAGGCTCAGCCCAAATGGGCCACAAGGTAAGATTTGTGGAGTATACAAACAAAAACAGACAGACAAAAAGAGTGATAAAAGTATATGACAAGAGAAAAAAATTTGTATATATAAGCGAAAAAAAAAAAAAAAAGGGAAGAACCTCATCAGAAAGAACCCCAAGTATAAGGTTTATATATTATCAGGACAGACACAAATTCACAGAAACACTGACAGAAGGAAAAATTGGGAGAATGGTTATAGATTCTCAGTGTGGGTGAGGAAGGTTATTTTGATTCTTCCTGAAGGTATCTTGATGTTTTTGTTAAGGGACTCAACTTTCCTAAGTTACAGTGGGATTAGAAACTGGTTTGCCTATAGGGGTAGCATTGATTGGGGAAAGGGGATTACCTTGAAGTTTAACTGTATATGTATAGTAGAAAATAAAAATTAAAAAAGAATAAACTAGACTAAACTAAGTTAAAATTAAAAAAGAATTTAAAAAATAGAAAAAAGAAAAACACGGGTGTATGTATCAAAAAGTTCAGGTTAGAAGGTTATTAAAGAATTTGATGTACTGGACATCTCGGTGTTATGGTAAATAGGTTAAAAAATTATCTGTATGTATAAAAAAAAAAAAGAACCAGAATATTGGTAAAGAGTTAAAAATAAAAGTTGTATTTATGAAGTAGTGGTGATTGTTCTCTTGTAGTCTTTTTTTTTTTTTCTTCCTTCCTGGTTGGTTTTCTGGGGGAGGGGCCTGCCACGTGGGTTTTCAGACAGTGATGTTCCCTGAGTTAGGTCCTCCCGCTCCCCTCAAGGGGGTGAGCTCTTTTTTTTTTCAGGAAACTGTTTTTTTTCAGCCTTTTGTTCTCTGGGGGTTTTTATGTTCTTTCATCTGCTTTCTCTCGCCTTGACACCTTTTGATGGTTTTTGGAGATTTAGAGGAGAGCAAACTGCACCCCGACCTCCCTCTCAGAGAGAAGCCTCAGACTGTTTTGGAAAAGCTGCTGGCAGAGTCGGTTCTGAGTCACTGTCCCTGGGGATGCAGGAGCTCCTCGTTGTACCCAAAACCAGGGCAGCGGTGTCTGTCTAGGCAGCTCCAGACTGCCAGAGAGGTTCGGAGCAGAGATTGCACACTGAGATTTTCCCGCTGTCCCGGGCTGGGAATGTGTGGTTTTTCCGGCTGCCAGAGCTCCAGGCTAGCGCCTATGAGCACCTATCCCAAGGGAGGGTGTGGTACGCGCGCATTTCAGGATTGCCGTCTGGCCAGGCTCCCAGCCCCTCATGGGAGCCAGACCCCACTTGTTCTCGGGCGCGCTGGCGTTCAGGTGCACTGGCCGCTCAGGGACGGAGACCTGATTTCTCCGCCGCACTCTCTCTGGCTCCGCGCCAGGGGAGGCTGTCCTGGGTCCGGGGACTTAGGTCCCTGACCCTAACTGCCCAGGTTCCCACTATTACCCCCAGTGATCCTTTGCTGTTTGTTTTTTGAGTGCTTTCAACCAGACTCCAAGTTAATGCTGGTCCCCAGACGCAGAGCACTCTTGTGCTGGGGTGTTACTTTCCGATCGGTCTCCTCTGGTGTCTCTCTCCCCCTTTTGTTTATCTTCCGATATCAGTCGGATGTTCCCAGTCTGCTTTACCTGCCACTGGTGTCTTCTGCTCCTGTAGAGATCCAGACGTGTATAATTCTGATCTCGGGCTGATTTCATGGGTGGTCGGAGTTCTTTGGTAGGTAATCAGCTCACTTTAGGGTACAGGTTGAAATGGTGCCTCCTCCTACTTCCCTGCCATCTTGACTCCTCCCCTCTCATTGTGGTTTTGATTTGTATTTCCCTGATGCCGAGTGATGTGGAGCACACTTTTCATGTGTCTGTTGGCCATCTGGATGTCTTCTTTGCAGAAATGTCTGTTCCTGTCCTCTGCCCATTTTTTGATTGGATTGTTTGTTCTTTGGGTGTTGAGTTTGCTAAGTTCCTTATAGATTTTGGACACTAGCCCTTTATCTGATATGTCGTTTGCAAATATCTTCTCCCATTCTGTCAGTTGTCTTTTGGTTTTGTGAACTGTTTCCTTTGCTGTGCAAAAGATTTTGATTTTGATGAAATCCCAATAGTTCATTTTTGCCCTTGTTTCCCTTGCCTTTGCTGATGTTCCTAGGAAGATGTTGCTGCGGCTGAGGTCGAAGAGGTTGCTGCCTGCATTCTCCACAAACACATAGATCAGTGGCACAGAATCGAGAGCCCAAAAATAGACCCTCAACTCTATGGTCATCTAATCTTCAACAAAGCAGTAAAGAATGTCCAATGGAAAAAAGACAGTCTCTTCAATAAATGGTGCTGAGAAAATTGGACAGCCACATGCAGAAAAATGAAATTGGACCACTTCCTTACACCACACACGAAAATAGACTCAAAATGGATGAAGGACCTCAATGTGAGAAAGCAATCCATAGAGCAATCTGTTTTTGATGCCATTCCAATCAAAATTCCACCGGTATTTTTCAGAGCTGTAGAAAATAATCCTAAAATTTGTATGGAATCAGAAGAGACCCCAAATTGCTAAGGAAATGTTGAATAAGAAAAACCACATCTGGGGACATCAGGTTACCTGACTTCAAGCTTTACTACCGAGCTGTGATCATCAAGACAGCATGTACTGGCATAAAAACAGACACATAGACCAGTGGAACAGAGTAGAGAGCCCAAATATGGACCCTCAACTCTATAGTCAGCTTATCTTTGACAAAGCAGGGAAAAAAAATATGCAGTGAAAAAAAAGAGAGTTTCTTCAATAAATGGTGCTGGGGAAATTGGACAGCGATATGTAGCAGAATGAAACTCGACCATTCTTTTACACCGTGCACAAAGATAAACTCGAAATGGATAAAAGACCTCAACGTGAGGCAGGAATCCATCAGAATGCTAGAGGAGAACATAGGCAGTAACCTCTTCGATATCAGCCACAGCAGTTTCTTTCAAAATACGACTCCAAAGGCAAAGGAAACGTAAGTGATAATGAACTTTTGGGACTTCATCAAGATCAAAAGCTTCTGCACAGCAAAGGAAACAGTCCACAAAATAAAGAGGTAACCCATGGACTGGGAGAAGATATTTGCAAATGACAGTACAGACAAAAGGTTGATATCCAGGATCTAAAAAGAACTTCTCAAACTCAACACAATCAAAACAGATAATCATGCCTAAAACAGACTTTTTAATTTTTTATTATGATCATGTATTTTGTTTCTGTTTCAGCTATTTGATTTGATGGATTATACTAATTGACTATTCAATCCTGACATACCTGCTGCATATCTGACTTCGTTGTGGTGTATAATTCTTTGAATACATCATTACCAAAATTTTATTGAAGATATTGCACTAACAATTATGTGATATTTGGTCCAAAATTTTCTTGTAAGTACTTGGCTGTAGTATTAACATAGTGCTGTCCATGCAGCATGGGTTGAAAAGTATATCCTCTGATTCCATATTGTAAATAAGATTGTAGATAATTTGTATAATTTCTTCATTTAAAGGTTGGAAGCATTCATTTTTGAGCTCATTATAAGCTTGGTGTTATCTGTTTTAGAAAGTTATTATATATTGATTCAATTACTTTAATAATATTCATTAAGATTAATTCAATAAGATTCAATAAGATTAATAAGATACTTTAAAAAGATTCAAAATATCTATTCTTACGTGTTTTAGGCAGATGGTGACTTTCAAGGAATCAGTCCATTCAACTACTTTATCAGTTGTGGATATAGGATAGTTTATTATCCTTTACTTTCCTGTGGGATTTTTAGTGATAACCTCTATTTCATTTCTGATTTTAGTAATTGATGTCTTTTTATTTACCTTAGTAAGCTCAGGCTTATAACCGTCTGTTGACCTTTTCAAAGAATCAGCTTTTAGTATTGTTGATACTCTGTACTCATTCTTTACTCTAATTTTATAATAAAAGTGATAATTATTATTATTATTTTATTATTTTTAGATTGATTTAGAGAGTCTAACGTTGATTGATAAAGGAAACTACTGTTGGGCAAAAACAAGTTTTTGTGTTATTAAGCCATACAATGATAAATAAATATGATAACACACATAATTTTATATACATGGAGAAGTGCCCCAAATTTGAGAATTCAATAGCATTTTTTCAAATTGTTTAATCAAAATTTGTCAATTTCAACATCACTGTATAAAATACAGTTTTACTATAAATGAAGCATTTTAATTCCTGGTGTTAAAGGTTTTGATGAGTCCGAGTACTTAGCATTCATGGGAGGGGTTGGAAGTTAGATAGTCGATATACCAGTGGACAATGGCCAAATTATTCATGACCGTAAAATTCTGACCCAGAACTTCTGCAGCAACCAGTCAAGGAATACAAACTACAACCACAGCGATCAGCCTAGAAACAGCTAGAGTGGTCATTGCCTGTCATGTCCCTAAACTCTGCCCTGATTTTCAGGACAGCACTAATAATCAGAGAAACTCAAATATGTTTCCTAAACCAAGCACCTGAATGTCCTGACCCCCACTTCCAGCCTTCTCCATGCCAAGAACCTGTAATCAAAACACAGCTAAAACCTTCCCTCTTTAACTATAAAGTTGTCTCACTCTTCTACCTGCCTTAATCCTCTGTCAAATACAAGTGATGGATGACTTTTTTTTTTTTTTTTTTTTGCAAGTTCTCAGTAAGTGGCTTCTGATTGTTTTCCTTTGGATGGTCTTTATTTTCACAAAATCAATGAGCAGATACTTTTAAATCAAATAAGTTAGACTCAAAAGCACAACAGCTTGGTTTAAAACATGATTCAACTATTTTTTTAATATTGTATTTATTTATTTGAGAGATAGAGCATGAGCACAGCAGAGGAAGCTATGGTGAGAGAGTAGAATGGAGAAGCAGACTCTCCCTGAGCAGGAAGCCCAATGTGGGGCTCAATCCCAGGCCCCTGGGATCATGACCTAAGCTGAAGGCAAACGCTTCACTGACTGAGCCACCCAGGTGCCCCAATTCAACTATTTTGTAGCAAGTTATGTGACTGTGTTTAAGAGAATCTAGTTATTAATTATTATTTTCATCATCACTTTATTTTATTTTTTATTTTTATTTATTTTATTTCAGATTGCTCCCCTTTTAATTTCCGAAGGTGGAAGTAAGATTATTGATTGTTTTTTTTTCTTTTCTTTTCTAATATACACATTGAAAATATCCCTTTAGGCATTCCTTTTGCTGCATTCCACACATGTTGCATTACTCTCAAAGTATCCATTTCTCATGACATTTTCTCCTTGACAGAAATGTAATTTTGTGTTTGGTTTAACCTTTATGTTTTGGGGTTTTTTCAAGTTTCCTCTCTGTTATGGATATCCAGATTAATTCCTTTGGATTGGGAGTAGGTATGACATTATTTCTATTCCTTTTGGGTCCCTTTTTTGTCTTATGGACAGAATTTGAAGTTGCCTATAGATGTCAAGTATACCTATTTCATTAATGGTGCTGCTGGGTTCAACTGTGGCTTTAGTGATTTCATGTCTGTTGGATCCATCCATCCATCTTTGACAGAGGGATGATGGAATCACCGATTATGATAGTGGCTTCAGAAGTCTACCACTTCTACCAGTCTTATCCTTTGTATTTTCAAGTCTTGTTAGAAGCACATACATTATCCCATTGTGTGTGCGTGTGTGTGTGTGTGTGTGTGTGTGTGTATGTGTGTGTGTGTGTATGGTGTATATATATATTGTGTATATATCCCATATATCATATATATATATATATGTGTGTGTGTCTGTGTGTGTATTTACACATATATATATGTACTGATTAGATGGATTGAATGAACATCTTTATGTGATATATATATACATATACATGTATATACACATATATATATACACACACACATACATATACATGTATATGTATATATATCACATAAAGATGTTGATCCATTCATCAACCCATGGACTTTTGGGCTGCTTCCATAGTTTGAATACTGTAAGTAATGCTGCCATTAGCAAAGGGGTGCATGTATCCCTTTACATTAGAATTTCTGTTTTATTCTTTGGGTGTTGAGTTTGCTAAGTTCCTTATAGATTTTGGATACTAGCCCTTTATCTGATATGTCGTTTGCAAATATCTTCTCCCATTCTGTCAGTTGTCTTTTGGTTGTTAGCTGTTTCCTTTGCTGTGCAAAAGCTTTTGATCTTGATGAAATCCCAATAGTTCATTTTTGCCCTTGCTTCCCTTGCCTTTGCCGTTGTTCCTAGGAAGATGTTGCTATGGCTGAGGTCGAAGAGGTTGCTGCCTGCATTCTCCTCAAGGATTTTGATGGATTCCTTTCTCACATTGAGGTCCTTCATCCATTTGGAATCTATTTTCGTGTGTGGTGTAAGGAAGTGGTCCAATTTCATTTTTCTGCATGTGGCTGTCCAATTTTCCCAGCACCATTTATTGAAGAGGCTGTCTTTTTTCCATTGGACATTCTTTCCTGCTTTGTCGAAGATTAGTTGACCATAGAGTTGAGGGTCGATTTCTGGGCTCTCTATTCTGTTCCACTGATCTATGTGTCTGTTTTTGTGCCAGTACCATGCTGTCTTGATGATGACAGCTTTGTAATAGAGCTTGAAGTCCGGAATTGTGATGCCACATGGGGGGGTAGGGGGATAGGAGAAGAATAAATGAAACAAGATGGGATTGGGAGGGAGACAAACCATAAATGACTCTTAATCTCACAAAACAAACTGGAGGTGGGATTGGGAGAGGGGGAGCGGGCTATGGACATTGGGGAGGGGAGGCGAACCATAAGAGACTATGGACTCTGAAAAACAACCTGAGGGTTTTGAAGGGTCAGGGGTGGGAGGTTGGGGCAACCTGAGGGTTTTGAAGGGTCAAGGGTGGGAGGTTGGGGGAACAGGTGGTGGGTAATGGGGAGGGCACGTTTTGCATGGAGCACTGGGTGTTGTGCAAAAAGAATGAATACTGTTACGCTGAAAAAATAAATAAAATGGAAAAAAAAATTAAAAAAAAAAAGAATTTCTGTTTTATTGGAGTAAATACTGTGTAGCACAATTATTGGACCTTAGGACAGTTCTACTTTTAACATCTTTGAGGAACCTCCATACTGTTACCACAATAGCTGCATAAGTTTGCAGTCCCACCAACAAAAGTTTCCTTTTTCTCTACATCCTCACCAACACTTTTTCCTTGTCTTGTTGATTTTGCTCTTCTGAAGTGTGAGATGATATCTCATTGTAGTCTTGATTTGCTTTTCCCTGATGATTAATGATGGTGACCATCTTTTCATGTATCTGTGGCCAAGTATGTCTTCTTTGGGAAAATGTCAGTTCATGCCTTCTGCCCATTTTTTAATTGGATTATTTGCAGATGGTGTTGAGTTACATCAGCTCTTCATATATTTTTGCTACTAACCATGTTCAGATATGTCATCTTCAGATATCTTCTCACATTCAGTAGGTTCCCTTTTTGTTGTATTGTTTCCTTAGCTGTGCAAAAGTTGTTCTTTTTTTCTTATTTGATATAGTCCCAATAGTTTATTTTTGCTTATTCCCTAGCCTCAGGATACAGATCTAGAAAAATGTTGCTACAGTCAATGTCACAGACATTTCTGCCTGTGTTTCTTCTCAGATTTTGAAGGTTTCCTGTCTCACATTTAGGTCTTCAGCCCATTTGGAGTTTACTTTTGTGTATGCTGTAAGAAAGTGGTCCAACTTCATTCCTTTGCATGTTGTTGTCCAGTTTTCTCAACACCATTCAATGAAAAGACTGTATTTTTCCCAATACCATATTCATTATTTCCTGCTTTATTAAAGATTAATGCACCGAATAATTGTGAGATCATTTCTGGGTGTTCTATTCTGTTCTATTGAGCTACATACCTTTTTGTGCTGGCACCATACTGTTTTGAACGACAGCTTTGTAATATAATTTGAAATCTAGAATTGTGATGCCTCCAGATTTGATTTTCTTTTTCAAGGTTACTCTAGCTGTTTGGGGTCTGTTGTGGTTCCCTACAAATTTTAGGATTTTTCATTCCAGTTCTGTGAAAAATGCAGTTGGTATTTGGTTAGGGATTGTATTAAATATGTAGATAGCATTCAGTAGTATGGTCACTTTAACAATATTTGTTCCTGCAGTTCATGAACATAGAATATCTTTCCATTCCTTTGTATGGTCTTCAATTTCTTTCATTCCTGTTTTCTGGTTTTCAGGGTGCTCGTCTTTCACCAATTTGGTTAGATTTATTTCTATGTATCTTACTGTGTTTGATGCAATTGCAAGTGGAATTATTTCCTTTACTTTTCTTTCTACTACTTCATTATTAGTGTACAGAAATGTAACAGATTTCTGCACATTGGTATTATATCCTGTGATACTGAATTCATCTATCAGTCCTAGGAGTTTTGTGGTGGCATCTTCTAGGTTTTCTATACAGTGTATCATGCTACCTGCAAACACTGAAAGTTTTATTTCTTCCCTACAAATTCAAATGTCTTTTTTTTTTTTTTTGTCTGACTGCTACAGGTAGGACTTCTAGTACTAAGTTGACTTTAAGACATGAGAGTGAATATCCCTGACCTGTTCTTGATCTCTGAGGAAATATGTGTTCTCAGTTTTCATCATTAAGTATGGTAGCTGTGATTTTGTCACATATGGCCCTTATTATGTGGACATATATTCCCTCTAAATCTACTTTGCTGGGGGGTTTTGTCATGAGTGGATATTGTACTTTGTCAAACGCTTTTTCTGTGTCTATTGAAACAACCATATATATTTTAATCTTTCTCTTATTGATGTGGTGTATCATACTGATTGAATTGCAAGTATTGAACTACCCTTGCATCCTGGGAATAAGACCCACTTTACTGTGGTGAATGATTTTTTTTTATGTATTGTTGGATTTAGTTCACGAATATTTTGTTGAAGTTTCTTGCATTAAACATCATCATACATATTAGCTTCTAGTTCTCCATTTTTTGTTTTGTTTTATGGTGTCTTTATGTTGTTTAGGTATCAAGGTCATACTGGTCTCAGAAAATGAATTTAAAGGTCCTTCTTCTTTCTCTGGGGTTGGTTGGTAATAGACATGAACTCTGAATGTTTGGAAGAATTCACCTGTGGAGCCATCTGACCCTGGACTTTTTGTTTGTTGGGAGATTGTCATTTCAATCTCCTTGTGGAATATTGATCTCGTCAAATTTTTTTTTTTCTTCCTGATTCAGTTTTGGCAGGCTATATTTCTAGGAATTCATCAATTTCTTTTAGGTTAATTTGTTGGCATATTTTTTTCATAATATTCTCTTACAGTTGTATTTCTGTGATATTGGTTATTTCTCCACTTTATGATTTTGAGTCCCTTCTTTCCTTCTATCATTCTATCCTTCCTTCCTCACTCTCTTCCCCCCCCCCCTCCTTGGCCTTTCTTTCCTTTCTCTTTCTTTTATGAGTCTTGCTGGAGATTTATCAATTTTGTTGATCTTTTCAAAGAAACTGTTCCTGATTTCAATGATCTTTTCTATTTTGTTTAGTATTTTTATCATTTATTTCTGCTCTAATTGTATTATTTATTTCCTTCTGCTGGTTTGGGTTTTGTTTGTTGTTCATTTTCTGAGAAATGAATGAATACATTTCTGAGAAATGTAGAAGGTTAGGTTGTTTATATGAGATTTGTTTTGCTTCTTAGGGTAGGTCTATATTACTATATACTTCACCCCTAGGACCACTTTTGTTGCATCTCAAAGGGTTTGGTTGTTTGCATTTTAATTTTTGCTTGTTTTCATATACTTTTCAATTTCTTCTTTGATATATTTGTTGACTCATTTATTGTTTATTAGCATGATATTTAACCTCCATGTACTTGTGGTCCTTCCAGATTTCTTCTTGTGTTTGATTTCTGGTTTCATTGCATTATGGTGGGGAAAAAAAAAAAACAACACGGTATGATTTCTATATATCTGAATTTGTTGAAGATGGCTTGTGACCCAGTATGTCATCTATTCTGGAGAATGCTCCATGTCCACCTGAAAAGAATGTGTATTATGCCTTTTCAGGATGGAATATTCACAGTATACCTCTTAAGTTCATTTGGTCCAATGTATCATTCAATGTCATTGTCCCCTTGTTGATTTTCTGTTTGGGTAATGTGTCCACCTAGATAAGTCAGGTGTTGAATTCCCCTACTACTATTGTACTATAAAGGGTTAGTTCCTTTATGTTTGTTATTAACTGCTTTTGTCTTGGGGGTGCTCCCATGTTGAGTGCATAAATATTTACAATTGTTCTATAAATTCTTGTTGAACTCTCTCCTTTATTATTACTTAGTGTCCTTTTTTGTCCCTGTTTAGAGTTTTTGTTTTAAAGTGTGCTTTGTCCAATGCAAGTATTGTTGCTCCAGCTATGTTTTGATGTTCTTTGCACAAATGTTTATCTACCCTGTCGCTTGCAATCTTCAGGCATCTGTGGGAGGCCGCAATAAGGCTTGGGATGAGGACCACACCAGGCCCTGACTTGCATCTCCTTTAAAGTCCAAATAGCCTAACAAAAGGCTTAGGATGAAATAACTGAGTAGCACTGAGAAAGGGTCTGTGCTATGTGTTGTGCGCTCACCTACATGACTTCCCACATGTAGTTAGCTTTAAACACAATTCAGACGGGGTTATAAATCCTTAACTGGTCCTTGACGTCCCAGTACAAGCTTGTAAATTACTCTCGGGTTTGTTGTTACTTCTTGAATCAATATTGAAACAATGTTTTAGCTCCAGCCTTTTGGCGTCATGAAGTCTGTGTGTAGTCATTTACGAGATTGATTAGGGGAACTGATTACGGGAACCTGTGGTTGTTTAGCTAGACACAGATGCATTGCTTCTCTTATTGTAGAACTACTATATATATATGGCCATAATGCCTCTAATAAACTCAGCACTGTTGGACATCCTCCTCAGTGCTCCTCCTGCCCCCATCTCTTTGTTTCTTTGTCTCTCTCTCACCATCCTCTTACCCTCTTGTTCCTGTTCGTGTTGTCACGCCGGCCGCGACAGGCGTCCTTAAGTCTAAAATAAGTCTCTTCTGGGCAGCATATTTTAGAGTCTTACTTTTGTATCTCACTGTCACCATATGTCTTTTGATTGGAGCAGTTTGTCCATTCACATTCAAAGTAACTATGGGTAGGTATTTATTGTTGTCATTTAAAACTATGGAGCTCTTCATAAATTTTGGTGTCATCCTTGTGTAGGGGTATGCTAATCTTCTCTGTATTTTCTAATTTTAGTGTGTGTGCTGCCAAAGCAATCACCATTTTGTTTCTTAAATGACTCATTTCTTCCCTTCCTTAGTATATTGCATTTTAACATATACTGTATTTCTCTATATATTACATATGGGATATAAAAATAGTGGTTTTATGTATATTTGCATACATGTTGTATATTGTTCTATTTTGTACTTTCTTTTGGGGTTTGCATTAGAGTCTGCAATATACATTGACAATTCATATGACTCTACTTTCAAATAATGTATTCACTTCACAGGTCTTACAAATTCTTTATGAAAAATTTCCCAATTCCTCCCTCTCATCTCTAGTACCAGTATTCTCCTTCATTTAACTTATACACTAGCTTACATAATCATATATACTATCACTATTATTATTTTGGCCAAACTGTTATCTGTTATACAGTTTTGAAAAATGAGTTATTTTACCCTCACTTATCCACTTCATATTATCTTCTAATACTCTTACTTTGTGTGTAACTGTTTCAGACATATATCATTTTTCATATTAAAAAAAAACTTCTTTTTTAAAAAATCATCCAAGGTAGATCTACTGAGAACTACTTTCAATTTTTAAGAAAATATTTCCCCTTTACTTTTGAAGAATTTCACATGGCACAAAATTCTAGTTTGGTGGGACTTCTTTATTCTTGCATGGTTGCTGAGAAGATGAATGTAATTCTTATATTACTCCTCTATCGTTAATTCTGCCCTCTGGCTTCTTCAATAATTTTTATCTTTAAATTTTTGCAGTTAAATATAATGGGCCTAGAATTAGGCTCAGGGCACTTTGGGACTTTTGGTCTTGTGTCTGGCATTAATGGGGGGGGGGTGCACAAGTTACATCGTAATTATTTCAAATATTGCTTGTGATCCTTTTCCCCAACCTGACCCTTTATCTGGTATTCCCTTTATACCTAAGTTATACCTTATCTGTTCACCTGTTTACTTATTGGTTTTCTAACCCTGTGTCATCCACACTGATTGTCCAGGAACTTTTTAACTGTAGTACAGTTTTTCCTACCTTAGCACTGGTTTCCAAAGTAGTTTGTTTTTATGGGATTTACCCCAATAAGTTGTCATTTTCTGCATGTGCCTATTTCTAATGTTTTCCGTGGTAGACTGGTCTGTGACCTTGTTTCTCTGAGGGATCTATGAAGAGGTGATGGTTTTTCAGTCTGTCCAGTTTTTTATGTGTTGGCATGAAGTGGTGAGTAGAATTTTCCCTTTTTGGAGACTGAATATGAACAAAATATTTAAGCACAAATTCCTTGAAGAGGTTATAATGAGAGCCAGCCATATACTTACTAAGCTAATCCTTAATAGATTTCCAAGAACATAAATCAGAGGTCAACCATAAATGGCCACACCCAACCCACCACCTGATTTTTCTAAGTATAATCTTAGAGCAATGACGACATGCTGATTTTTACAACGTATGGTGGTGGTTGTTTTCACATTAACAAAGGCAGAGTTGAGCAGATATGACAGAGAGCCTTCATATGCCCTGTAAAAGATAACAGATAATTTCAATATGACCTTTTAGAGACAAAGGTCTCTGGACCCTTGATCAAAAATTTTAGTGATATACCCGGGAAATGATTGTGGAAAGGACAAGAAATGAGAGAAAATTACTTTTTCATCTTTACACGTTATTATCTTATATAAAGAAACATGATATTGACCCTTTAGTGGCACTCAGCTTTCCTATAATGTGTCAGATGATAACATAAAAATCTCTGAGACAAGTCTGTAGATACTGGTGGAATAACTCAATTTTGTATACATATACATGGATGTATTTATTTATTTATTTATTCCATTTTCACTTTTTTAAAATTTCTTTTCAGCATAACAGTACTCATTGTTTTTGCACCACACCCAGTGCTACATTCAATACGTGCCCTCCCTATTACCCACCACCTGGTTCACCAACATCCCACTCCCTGCCCCTTCAAAACACTCAGGTTGTTTTTCAGAGTCCATAGTCTCTCATGGTTCATCGCCCCTTCCAATTTCCCACAACTCCTTCTCCTCTCCATCTCCCCATGTCCTCCATGTTCTTTGTCATGCTCCACAAATAAGTGAAACCATATGATACTTGACTCTCTCTGCTTGACTTATTTCATTCAGCATACTCTCTTCCAGTCCCGCCCATGTTGCTACAAAAGTTGGTTATCATCCTTTCTGATGGAGTCATAATACTCCATTCGTTTATATGGACCACATCTTCCTTATCCACTCGTCCGTTGAAGGGCACCATGGTTCTTTCCACAGTTTGGCAACCGTGGCCATTTCTGCTATAAACATTGGGGTACAGATGGCTCTTCTTTTCACTACATCTGTATCTTTGGGGTAAATACCCAGTAGTGCAATTGCAGGGTCATAGGAAAGCTCTATTTTTAATTTCTTGAGGAATATCCACACTGATCCATGGATGTATATACTTAAATACCATACATTTTTGTTTTTGGCAAATGACTGAGAAAACAAATTCATACGGATTTCTAAACAGTAAAACTAACGTCTTCCAAACTTCTCACTTTATTCAAATTCTGCCTTGTAATCATTTTTAAAAATACCTTATTGTACATAAAATATGCTAAATGTTTTATCTATGTAACACACTTTAAAACACTTTTCGCACTAGAAAGGATACTTGACAAATGTCTCCACTACCACAGATATATCTATGCTTACGAAGTTGGAACCTGGGAAAAACTGGATATGCTCCCTAAAAGAGAAACACAGTACTAGCCACACCACCTAAATCATGGCATTATAAATTTTGTCAATATTGAATCAGACTTTCCAAAATATCAAGTATTGTGCTAGTCTGCTGACTTAGCTGACCAAAACCCTTCCCAAACATGCAAAGCCTGGCAATATCTAAAATGAAAACATTAAATTTAAAAACAGATGATTATTCTAGAACATGTACTCCAGTGGGTACTATTTTCAAGTGGGAGTAACAAAGCTGACTGCATATCAATTATGACTACCAAATACAGAGAATGACTTCAAAATATACCAGAATTTGCATCAGATAATTTCTATTCTTTCAAAGCAGCTTAACTTTCAAATCACATTTGCTCTAATTACATGCCATGCAACATCTCTCTGGCCCTAGTTATTTTTTTCAATCATTAAACAGAATTAAGACTTGAGTATCATTAAAGTCTCTTCTATTCTGGATTCCATAATCTGCATTTGTTCAACATTTAAAATGGTTCTCTTTCAAATATGTAGAACCCATAATCCATTTCTTAATTACTCTACTTGCTGACCTTTTCAATAGTGCAGTATTTAGTATGGGGAGTACTTAATAGAGTCACAGTGTCAAATTAACAAATATAGAGAATAACCTAGGTTGTACGCATAGACTAACTTTTTAAAAAGTAACATAACAATTCAGTTGTTTACCAAGTGATGAATGGAAAAAATATTGCATATGTGTATAATAATGTTATTTAGCTGTAAAAATGAGAATTATCCATTTAGAATAGGAGTAAACCTTGAAAACATGCTAAGAGAAGTAGAACACAGAAGATTAAATATTATATAATTTCTTTCATATGAATAACCCAAAATGGTCAAATCTGAAAGAGATAAAGTGATTGGTAGTTGACAGGGACCCAGGGCACACAGAAAAATGCAGAATTATTGGTTAATGACTATACGTTTTCTTTTTGAATTATACATTTCATTTGAAATGTTAAATGGGAGAACTGTATGTGGAGCATTTGTATACTTAAGAAAATTATGATGTCACTGTTATACTGACCCAGTTTTGAAACTATCATTATCTAAAATACATGGGTCATGCATAAATTATTTTGTGGTCCATTTCTTTAATCCTGTTTATTTCTGTTCTGAAACCCATTTGGTTCTTGCCATGAATGTAGGCAATTCAGAAAAAATCTAATAAATAGAGGGTCAAAATGGTGGGGAAGTAAGTGGAGGCGCCTTTTCAACCTGTACCCTAAAGTGAGCTGATTACCTACCAAAGAACTCCAATCACCCATTAAATCAGTCTGAGATCAGAATTATACACGTCTGGATCTCTACAGGAGCAGAAGACACCAGTGGCAGGTAAAGCAGAGTAGGAATGTTGGACTGATATAAGAAGATAAACAAAAGGGGGAGGGAGCCACCAGAGGCCACCGATTGGAAAGTAATACCCCAATACGAGAGTGCCCTGTGTCTGGGGACCAGCATTAGCTTGGAGTCTTGTTGAAAGCACTCAAAAAAAAAAAAAAAAGAGCAAAGGATTGCAGGGGGATATTGTGGGAATCTGGGCAGTTAGGGACAGGGGCTTAAGTCCCCAGACCCAGGACAGCCTCCCCTGCTGCTGAGCCAGAGAGAGTGCCGTGGAGAAAGCAGGTCTTGGTCCCTGAGCCTCCAGCATGCCTGAATCGGCAGCACCCCTGAGAATGCGTTGGGTCCAGTTCCCGAGAGACGCGGGGAGCCCAGCCAGATGGCATTCCCGAACCCGTGCGTCCCACACGCTCCCCTGGGAGATATGCACACAGGTATTAGCCTGGAGCTCTGGCATTCTGAAAAACAGGGATTACCTTCCTGGGACAGCAGGAAAATCTCAGGGTGTGATCACTGCTTGGAACCTCTCTGGAGGTCTGGAGCTGCCCAGACAGCCGCCACTGCCATGGTTTTGGGTACAAGGAGGAGATCCTGCATCCCCAGGGACAGTGACTCAGAACCTACTATGCCAGAAGCTCTGCAGAGCTTTCTGAGGCTTCTCTGTGAGATGGATGTCTGGGTGCCATTTGCTCTCCTCTAAACCTCCAAAAACCATCAAAAGCTGTCAAGATGAGAGAAAACAGATGAACGAACATAAAAACCTCCAGAGAACAAAAGCCTGAAAAAAACGGTTTCCTCATAGCCCAACCCCTTGAGGGGGACTGGAGGACCTAATTCAGAGAACATCATTGTCTGAAAATGCACGTGGCAGGCCCCTCCCCCAGAAAACCAACTGGGAAGGAAGAAAAAAAAAAAGATGACAAGAGAAAAACCACCACTACTTCATTAAAACAACTTTTATTTTTAACTCTTTACCAATATTCTGGTTCTTTTTATTTATACATAGAGATAATTTTTAACCTATTTACCATAACATTGAGATGTCCAGTACATCAAATTCCTTAATAACCTTCTAACCTGAACTTTTTATTACATACACCCGTGTTTTCCTTTTGCTTTTCTATTAATTTTATTTTTTTTTAAATTTCAATTTAGTTTGGTCTAGTTTATTCTTTTTAATTTTTATTTTCTAATATACATATAGAGTGAAACTTCAAGGTAATCCCCTTTCCCCAATCAATGCTACCCCTATAGGTAAACCAATTTTTAATCCCCCTTTATCTTAGGAAAGTTGAGTCCTTTAACAAAAACATCAAGATACCTCCAGAAAGAATCAAATAACCTTCCTCGCCCACACTGAGAATTTATAACCACTCTCCATCTTTTCCTTCTGCCAGTGTTTCTGTGTATTTGTGTTTGTCCTGATAGTATATAAATATTATACTTGGGTTCTTTCTGATGAGGTTCTTCCTTTTTTTTTCCTGCTTTTATATATATATTTTTTCTTGTCATATACTTTTAACAGTCTTTTTGTTTGCCTGTTTTTATTTGTATAATTCATAAATCTTACCTTGGGCCCATTTGGGCTGAGCCTTCTCCTTTATCTTCCCTTTTTTTCCTCTCTCTCTCTCCCTTTCTTCTTCTTTTTACTTTTCTTTCTTTTCTTTTTTTTTTTTCTGTCTCTCTCTTCTCTATTTCTTTTTCTTTTCTTTTTTCTCTCATTTGGGTGGGGAATCCTGATTGCACAGAAGCATTCCAGGGTGCACCTTGACTGCACCACAATCAATACATCCAGCTGCATCTGTTCAGTCATTTCTTATCAAAATGACTAGGAGGAGGAATGCCCAACAAAAGAAAAATACAGAGGATGGACCTTCTGCAACAGAGCTAATAGCTATCAACTTAGACAATATGTCAGAAAAAGAATTCAGGCTAACAATTATCCAAGCAATAGCTACATTGGAGAAAGCCATGGATGACCAAACAGAATTGATTAGGGCAGGACTGAAAGCCACCAGGGATGATGTTCACAAAGTTAGGGCAGAACTGAAAGCCACCAGGGATGATGTTCAAAAAGCTCTCAATGAATTCCAATCTAATCTAAATTCTCTAAAAGCTAGGGTAACTGAGACAGAAGATAGAATTAGTGATCTGGAGGACAAACAGATAGAGAGAAAGGATCAGCAGGAGGCCTGGAACAAACAGTTCAGAAGCCATGAAAACAGAATCAGGGGAATAAATGATGCCATGAAACATTCCAACATCAGAATTATTGGAATCTCTGAAGGGGAGGAAAAAGTAGAGGTCTAGAAGATAGAGTGGAAGAAGTTGTCTATGAAAATTTTCCCAATCTCACGAATGGAAACAATGTTCATGTACTAGAGGCAGAGTCGTTTTGCCCCAAGATATTAGATTCTCAAAAGTCCTCATGACACCTGATAGTTAGAATGAGGAATTAATGCTTCTAGACAGACCCTCTTAAAAGCAGCTAGGACAAAGAGTCTCCTTACATACAGTCGAAAGCCCATTAGAATAACGTTAGACCTGTCCACAGAGACCTGGCAAGCCAGGAAGAGTTGGCAAAATATATTCCGAGTACTAAATGAGAAGAACATGCAGCCAACAATACTCTACCCAGCAAGACTGACATTCAAAATGGATGGAGAGATAAAGAGTTTCCAAGACTGGCAAGGCTTAAAAGACTAGGCAACCACCAAGCTGACACTGCAGGAAATATTAAGGGAGGTTATATACAGGTGAAAAAATCCTAAGAATATCATTGAACAGAAATAGAGACAATCTACAGACAGAAAGACTTCAAAGGTAACACGATGTCAATCACAACCTATCTATCAAAAATCACTCTCAATGTGAATGGCCTAAACACACCCATAAAACAACACAGGGCTGCAGATTGGATAAAACGACAGGACCCATCCATATGTTGTCTACAAGAGACCCATTTGAACCTAAGGATACACACAGACTGAAAGTGAAGGGATAGAGAAGCATCTTTCATACCAATGGGCCTCAAAAGAAGGCCAGGGTATTGATTCTCATATCAGATAAATTATATTTTAAACTAAAGACTGTAGTCAGAGATACAGAAGGACACTACATCACTCTTACAGGGACTACCCACCAAGATGATCTAACAATTGTAAATACCTATGCCCCCAATATGGGAGCAGCCAATTACATAAGAAAACTATTAATCAAGATAAAGAGTCACATTGATATGAATACATTGATAGTAGGAGATCTTAATACGCCTCTCTCAGTAATATATAGATCATCGAAACAGAAAATCAATAAAGAATTAAGAGCATTGAATGAAACACTGGACCAGATGGACCTCATAGACATATAAGAACATTCCACCCTAAAACTACAGAATACTCACTCCTCTCAAGTGCACATGAAACCTTCTCCAGAATAGACCACATACTCGGTCACAAAGCAGAACTCAACTGATACCAAAAGACTGACATTATTCCCTGCATATTCTCAGATCACAATGCTTTGAAACTGGAGCTCAAACACAAGAAAAAGTTCGGAAGGAACTCAAACACCTGGAAGCTAAAGACCACCTTCCTTAAATATGCATGGATCAAGCAGGAGATCAGAGAAGAACTTAAACAATTCATGGAAACCAATGAGAATGAAGACACTTCGGTCCAAAACCTATGGGATACAGCAAAGGCGGTTCTAAGGGAGAAATACATACCATCCAAGCCTCCCTCAAAAACACTGAAAAATCCAGAATATACCAGCTCTCTCTACACCTTAAAGAACTGGAGAATCAACAACAAATCAAACCAACTCCACATGCAAGAAGGGAAACGATCAAGATTAGAGCAGAGATCAAGGAGGTAGACACCAGAGAAACAGTAGAACGTATCAATGAAACTAGAAGCTGGTTTTTTGAAAGAATCTATAAGATCGACAAACCATTGGCCACACTAATCCAGAAGTAAAGAGAGGAAGCCCAAATTAATAAAATTATGAATGAAAAGGGAGAGATCACAACTAACACCAAGGAAATAGAAACAATCATCAGATATTATTACCAACAGTTATATGCCAATAAGCTAAGCAACCTGATGAAATGGATACATTCCTGGAAAACTACAAACTCCCAAAATTGAACCAGGAAGAAATTGACAACCTGAATAGACTGATATCTAGTACCGAGATTGAAGCAGTGAACAAAAACCTCCCCAAAAACAAGAGCCCAGGACCTGACGGATTCCCTGGGGAATTCTACCAAACTTTCAAAGAAGAAATAGCACCAATTCTCCTGAAGATGTCTCAAAAAATTGAAGCAGAAGGAAAACTTCCAGACTCTTTTTATGAAGCCAGCATTACGCTGATCCCCAAAGCAGGCAAAGACACTACCAAAAAGGAGAATTTCAGACCAATATCAGTGATGAATATGGATGCTAAGATTCTCAACCAGATCCTAGCAAGCAGAATCCAGCAGCACATTCAAAAGATTATCCACCATGACCAGGTGGGATTCATCCCTGGGTTGCAAGGTTGGTTCAACATTCGCAAATCAATCAATGTGATAGAACACATCAATAAGAGAAGAGAGAAGAACCACATCGTCCTCTCAATTGATGCAGAAAAAGCATTCGACAAAAATCCAGCATCCGTTCCTGATTAAATCGCTTCAAAGTATAGGGATAGAGGGAACATTCCTGAACATCATCAAATCTATCTATGAAAGACGCACAGCAAATATCATCCTCAATGGGAAAAAGCTTGCAGCCTTCCCGTTGAGATCAGGAACAGACAAGGATGCCCACTCTCTCCACTCTTGTTAAACATAGTATTAGAACTCCTAGCAACAGCAATCAGACAACAAAAAGAAATAATGGTATCCTAATTGGCAATGAAGAAGTCAAACTCTCTCTCTTCACAGATGACATGATTCTTTATATGGAAAACCCCAAAGACTCCACCCCCAAACTACTAGGACTCATACAGCAATTCAGTAACGTGGCAGGAGACAAAGTCAATGTATAGAAATCAGTGGCTTTCTTATACACTAACAACGAAAATACAGAAAGGCAAATTTGAGAATCAATTCCATTTACTATAGCACCAAGAACCATAAGATAACTGCGAATTAACCTAACCAAAGTGGTAAAGGATCTGTACTCGAGGAACTACAGAACACTCATGAAAGAAATTGAAGAAGACACAAAAAATGGAAGACTGTTCCATGCTCTTGGATCGGAAGAATAAACATTGTTAAAATGTCTATACTGCCTAGCGCAATCTATACTTTTAATGCCATTCCGATCAAAATTCCACCGATATTTTTCAAAGAGCTAGAGCAAATAATCCTAAGATTGGTATGGAATCAGAAGAGACCCCAAATCGCTAAGGAAATGTTGAAAAACAAAAACAAAACTGGCGGCATCACGTTACCAAATTTCAAGCTTTACTACAAAGATGCGATCACCAAGACAGCCCAGTTCTGGCATAAAAACAGACACATAGACCAGTGGAACAGAGTGGAGAGCCCAGACATGGACCCTCATCTCTATGGTCAAATAATCTTCAACAAAACTGGAAAAAATATACAATGGAAAAAAGACATTCTCTTCAATAAATGGTGCTGGGAAAACTGGACTGCTATATGTAGAAGACTGAAACTCGACCCTTCCCTTACACCGTACCCAAAGATAAACTCGAAATGGATAAGAGACCTCAACGTGAGACAGGAATCTATCAGAATCCTAGAGGAGAACATAGGCAGTCACCTCTTCGATATCAGCCACAGCAACTTCTTTCAAGAGATGTCTCCAAAGGCCAAGGAAACAAAAGCAAAAATGACCTTTTCGGACTTCATCAAGATCAAAAGCTTCTGCACAGCAAAGGAAACAGTCAACAAAACAAAAAGGCAACCCACGGAATGGGAGAAGATATTTGCAAATGACAGTACAGACAAAAGGTTGATATCCAGGAACTATAAAGACCTCCTCAAACTCAACACACACAAAACAGATAATCATATCAAAAAATGGGCAGAAGATATGAACAGACACTTCTCCAATGAAGACATACAAATGGCTATCAGACACATGAAAAAGTGTTCATCATCACTAGCCATTAGGGAGATTCAAATTAAAACTACATTGAGATACCACCTGACACCAGTTAGAATGACCGAAAATATCAAGACTGCAAACAACATGTGTTGAAGTGGATGTGGAGAAAGATACAGATGTATCCCAAAAATACAGATGTCATGAAAAGAAGGGCCATCTGTACCCCAATGTTTATAGTAGCAATGGCCACAGTCGCCAAACTATGGAAAGAACCAAGATGCCCTTCAATGGATGAATGGATAAGGAAGATGTGGTCCATATACATGATGGAGTATTATGCCTCCATCAGAAAGGATGAATACCCAACTTTTGTAGCAACATGGACGTGACTGGAAGAGATTATGCTGAGCAAAATAAGTCAAGCAGAGAGAGTCAAGTATCATATGGTTTCACTTATTTGTGGAGCATAACAAAGAACATGGAGGACATGGGGAGATGGAGAGGAGAAGGGAGTTTGGGGGAGATGGAGAGGAGAAGGGAGTTGTGGGAAATTGAAAGGGAGATGAACCATGAGAGAATATGGACTCTGAAAAACAACCTGAGGGTTTTGAAGGGGCATGGGGTGGGAGGTTGGGGAACCAGGTGGAAGGCAATAGAGAGGGCACGTATTGCACGAACACTGGGTGTGGTGCAAAAACAATGAGTACTGTTACGATGAAAATAAATTAATTAATTAAAAAAATAAAAAAATATTAAAAGTTAAAAAAAAAAGAAAAAAGAATATAAAGCAAAAGAAATACCCAAATCTGATGAAAATCCTCAATCTACACATCTGGCCAGCTAAACAAGGTCAAATTAAGGCAAAACTCAAAGGGGTCCACACAGATCCTGTGCATGTTATATTATCTAGCAAAAGGAATGTTACAAATATGATAAGATTAAGAGCCTTGAGATGAGGAAATTATATTGTGTTATTCGAGCAGTCTCGACATGTTCCTTGGAAGAGGAATGCAGGTGAAGTCATAGAAGAGAAAGACATAAAAAAGAAAAGAGCCATGGAGTGATGAAATTGAAGATAAAGAGGCCATGAGTGCATGAATACAGGAGGCTGCTAAATTGAAAGTGTCAAGAATATGTGTTATCCCAGCAGAGACTCTAGCTGAGCCAGCCCTGCTGACACCTTGATTTCAGCCCAGTAAAATGAGTTTTAAGTTTCTGATATTCAGAAGAGTTAAGAGAATAATTTGTGTTGTTTTACCCCTATCTATTTGTGGAAATTGGTTACAACAATAAGAGTGAATTAATGCAGTAATTATTTCTCTCTTATCTAATATGAACCCCTTGTGTACAGAGAAAAAAATTATAAATCCATGCTGGTGGGAATACAGTGTACAAAGATGTCATTTGTGATAACAAAAAAAGGTGAAGACACAAAGAATCAAAGTTTATACATATTTTTTAAATGAGGCTGGCATTAAATCAATCGAATATGTCAATTTTAATCTCCAAGGCAACTCCTAATAGAATGATCCTAAAATATTTAGTAATAAATCCAGAACTAAGACAACAAAAATGAACAAAAAAACCTAAGACATTTAAACAAACCCTTAGATATTTAAAATGGTTCACTAGGAAATATCCAGTTAAAAGACAGAGATTGCTTATTCTCACTGTTTTTATTCAACAGTGTACTGAAAGTCCTAGCCATAGCAATCCAACAAGAGAAAGAAATAAAACGCATCCAAGTTGGTAAAGAAGAAAAACTTCCACTATTTGCAGATGACATGATACTATGTAGCGAGAACTCAAAGACTCCCCCCAAAAGCTACTAAACTAATAAATGAATTCAGTAAAATTGCAGGATACAAAGTTAATATACAGAAATTAGTTGCATTTATATACACAAAGTAGCAGATAAGGAAATTAAGAAAATAATCCCCATTTGCAATCGCACTATACAGAATAAAATGCTTAGGAATGAATTTAAGCAAGAAGGTAAAAGACCCGTACCCTCAAAACTGTAGAACACTGATGAAAGAAATTGGAAGGCATGCGTCGCATGGAGCACTGCATGTTATATATAAACAATAAATCTGGAACACTGCATCAAAAACTAATGATATATTTTATGGTGACTATCATAGGACAATTAACAAAAAAAGAGAGAGAGAAATTGAAGGCAATACTAAACAAATGCAAAGATACTCCATGCTCATGGATAGGAAGAAATGATATTGTTAAAATGTCCATACTACCTATGGCAACCTACAGATTGAATATAATCCCTACCAATCCTTATCAAATCAAATCCCTATTAGCATTTTCACATGACTAGGATAATCCTAAAATTTTTATGGAACCATAAAAGATGCTGAATACGCAAACCAATCTTGAGAAGGAGAACGAGGATGGAGGTTTCACGATCTCAGATTTCATGGTACACTATGAAGTTATGGAAACAGTATGGTACTGGCACAAAACAATGCACACATAGGTCAGTGGGAAAGTTTAGAGATACCAAAACTAAACCCACAGTTGTATTGCCAATTTACCTACAAGGAAGGAGATGAGAATATGCAATAGAGAAAAGACAGTCTCTCCAGTGAATGCTGTTTGGAAGACTGGACAGCTTGTAAAAGAATGAAATTGGACCACTTTTTTACACCATACACAAAAATAAACTCAAAATGGATGAAAGGACAAATGCGAGACCTAACATCATAAAATTCTGAGAAAATAACATAGGGAGTAATCTCTTGGGCACAGACCTTAGCAATGTGATGTGTCCTTAGGCAAAGGAAACAACAGCAAAAATAAACCATTGGGACTACACCACACTAAACATTTTTGTTTCACAAAGGAACCCTCCAATAAAATGAAGAAGCAGCCGACAGAATGGGAGGGGACATTTTCAAATAATATATCTGGTAAGGGTTAATATCCAAAATGTACAGAGAACTCTTCCAACTCAACACCAAAAATACTACTCCTCCAAATAAAGAGACAGAGAGAGGAGCTGAATAGACATTTTCCCATAGAAGACATACAAATAGCCAACTGGCACAGGAAAAGATGCTCAACATCACTCATCATCACGGAAATACAAATCAAAACCACAATGAGATACCGCCTCCCGCTTGTCAGAATGGCTAAAATCAACAACACAGGAGACAACAAATGTTGGCTGAGATGTGGAGAAAAGGGAACACTTACGTACTGTTGGTGGAAACGAAAACTGGAAAATGGTATAGATGTGGAGGGCATTATGTTAAGGGAAATGAGTCAGAAAGAGAAAGACAAATGTCATATGATTTCCCTTATATGAGAAATCTAAAGAGAGCTAACTAACAAAAAACAGAAGAGAGTTGTAAGTACAGAGAACAAACTAATGGAGGCGATTTGGGCAGATGGGTAAAGCAGGTGAAGAGGATTAAGACATAGAAAAGTCCAATCATAAAATAAATATACCACAGGGATGAAAATTATAGCATAGGGAATGTAGTCCTTATTATAATAATTTTGTATGGTGATAGAGGGTAACTATGCTTATCTTGGTGAGTACTGTGCAATGTATAGAATTGCCAAATCACTGTATTACACACCTGAAACTAATATAATATTGTATGTCAATAATACTTCAATAAAATAAAGTAGGTATCTATTCAAGAGAAAAATTGTAAGTGAAAGTCTAAGCAGAATGGATGATCCAACTGTATGCTGTCTAAACCAAATGGCAGAGTCAGACTAACAGATTCAGCTCAAAAGATGTTATAAAAAGTTCCGCGCATGTAGTAACCAAAGGCATGCAGTGGTGGATATATTGTTAGCAGACAAAGCAGACTTTAAGTAAAATATTTTACTACAAAGAAGGACATTATATACTGGTAAGAAGGTCTACCTGTCAAAAGATACAAGAATTATAAACATGCCTACCTAACAACAGAGTTCCAAATATCTGAGTCAAAAACAGACAAAATTTGAGAGGGAAATGGTTAACTATATCCAAAGAGGGACACAAGAACAAAAGGTCACTGGTGAACTAGAAGATATAAACACTATTATAACCCACCAGGGCTAACAGGCATATACAGAACACTACCACCACCAATAGAATACACATTCTTCTGAAATGCACATTCAGTATTTCCCCAGATGGGCCATATGCTAGATCATACATAAATTTCAATAATTTAAATGGATTGAAATCATAGCAAATATGTTCTCTCGCCACAATGGAATGAATCTAGAATCAGTAATGGAAGGAAATTCTGGAAATTTAGAAATATGTGTAAATGAAACAACCCATCCTTAAATACTCAGTGGGCCAAAAAAGAATACACAAGGGAAATTAGAAAATACCTTGAAATAAATGAAAATGAAAACACAATATGTAAAACAGCATGGGGTGCAACAAAAGCAGTTTCAAAAAAAAAAAAAAAATTGTAGCTGTAAACGCCCACATGAGGAAAAAAGATCTCAAATCAATTACCCAAACTCACATCTCAAGAAACTAGGAGTAAGAAATTATAACCACAAGACAAAAAGAGATTAAAAAAGAAAAAAAAAAAGAAAAAGAGGAGAATAACAAAGGCTAAGATGTAAATAAAAATTAGAGAGAGTAAACAGAGCAGAGAAAATCAACAAAAGTCAAAAGTTGGGTCTTTAAAAAAGTTAACAAAACTGACAAACATTAGGTTAGACGAAAAGGGGAAAAAATAGAGATGACTCCATTACTAAAACCAGAAGGAATAAGGACATCACTAGGAACTT
The DNA here is from genome assembly GCF_922984935.1 of Meles meles. NCBI lineage: Eukaryota > Metazoa > Chordata > Mammalia > Carnivora > Mustelidae > Meles > Meles meles. The sequence goes on from NW_025721454.1 coordinate 27,729, forward strand.
TACTGAAAAAAAATTAAAAGACTATACTAGGTATACTTATATGTCCACAAATTACTTTTTAAAAATCTGATATGAGTTTAATATCCAAAATATATAAAAATCACTAAATATATCATCACTAATCAGGTCAATAACAACAACAAAAAAATAGCAGAGAATCTGAATAGACTTTTTTTTTCCCCCAAAGAAGATACATAGATATCCAACAGACACATGAAGAGATGCTCTACATCACTCATTGTCAGGAAAATAGAAATCAAAATGTCCACAGATTTCTTAACGTAGATAAAATATCCAAATTACTAGAAAAACACAAGCCACTGGAAACTTTTTTTTTAAACAGAAAATTTGAATAGATCTATGACAGATAAAGAGATTGCCTTGTTAATCAAAATTTCCACAGGAAAGGGGGCCGGGCAAGATGGTTTTTAGGGTTAATTTCATCAAATGATTCCCTAAGGTCCTTAATGGAAATATATTTTCGATACAGGGTTTGCCATCTTGTAGCAATCAGTCAATATGACATTTATTATTATTCATCAGAAATGCATTGGGTGCTTAACATGTGCCTTGAGTTTTGTCACATCCTGGTGCCTTTGATGATCTAGTTAGCATCTGTGTTTCTTGTTTAATGGGCACTGATAACATTGATCACTTTGCTTTCCAGTATCCCTCAGAAAGCGTGTTTCAAGGCCTTATAATGACACAATGCCTAGAAGCGAAGGTTTCTGAGATGACTGGGTACATCCTCACCATAAATAATCTTTGTTAGCATGAAAAAACTGAGTTTTACATAAATAAATATAAAAGTAACGTTTCATGGTATAAGGCGACGTTGTAAAGTTTTTAGGTAACAACGTTCTTTTCATTTTATTATGTTTTCACATACGTACTATTTCAAACTTCATGACTCATACTGAGGTAAAGTGACGGATGTTGTTATCACAGTTGCTCAGAAGGGGAAAGTGAGGCACTGGTCTGTAGTCAAGTGTGCAGTTCAGGGGTTGGAGTGGAAATCGGTCTGTTCTGACAGCGGATTTGAAATTGTAAAGGCTTAAATTCCATGGCTCAAAACCTACGAGTCATTGTGGGAACCTTTATCACGGCTTCAGTTTGTCGCCTGCTTGCTCGGTCCGTTTTTCGGCGCGGACTTGACCTGACTTCTGTGTTACACAGTGCCATGCATAATTCGTGAGCGTGAGCAAAACACGGGAGCTTTACGTGAACTTTGCTATTTTCCATGAGCTTTTCAGTGCCGGAATTATGTGTATACTAACTTATACCCATTTTACCCGAGGCAGCCACCAGACGGAGTGGCGCTCCTCCTGCCCACAGCCGGCGGCGTAATGAGTCGCACAAAGGCTGCTGACGTCATACGTGATTCACAATGAGGCGCGACGGGAGTAGCACCAAACGACTCTTTTCAACCTCGGGCTCCGCGGCTGCCATCTTGTTTCGGCGGTTGAGGTAAAGGAGGCCTCGTTCGTGGAAGGGACTGCCAGGAGAGGGGGAAGGCTGTGGCAGTGTGACTCTCCGCTAGCCAGTCCGCGGGGACGGAGGAGGACAAGGAGGGCGGCTGCTGGGCTTGCTTTGGCTGCGTGAGGAGTGGGCGGCGGGGCGATCCGTGGACGCAGCGCTGGTAACTAAGGGTCAGTGAAGGCGCCTCCCTGGCCCGGGGCGTGATGCTCTGGGACTTTGCTGGGGCCTGAGCTGGGTCTCTGTGGCGGCAGCCTATGGGCTGATCCTGGGGCGGGCCCCACGTTTGTTTTTAAGAATGTGACCTAGTGTTTCCCAAGGCCCCGTACCAGCTTTTAAGTAAGTTTCAGGTCAAACGTACCTAGGCACAAATCTCATTCCTTTGCAGACAGAGCGGCTAAAGTCAGCAGTTTGAACGTACCTAGCGAACATATGCCATCAAGGATTTTAAACCAAAATTATCCATTCGTCTGCCAGCACTTCTCACAGCCTCCAAGGGGACCAGACCGTGGTCTCGGAAGTTCTATTTGACTTCCATTTCCCCCAGAAAAGGTTTTTGAGGAACTTTGTTTTCAGACGGCCCATCGCTTGCTGACATCGTCTTCCTGGTCACCTTGCAAAGCTAAAAACACGGACCAGACTATGCAGAGCATCTAGGCCTGGCGCTCTGTCAGAGACTTCTTCCTCACATCTCTCATCATAGCTTCTTCTGCCAGAGATCCTCCGGATCCAGCGTTTCTATTCAGATATTTGTTGCTTTGTTTCTACGTTCGACTTCACTACCCAGTCCTAAAGACGTCTTTCTTTCTGCATCCCCTTCTAGACCCAGCATTTGTAATTAATGGCCCACCTCCCCTAACTCCTCAAGACCTTAGCCTCTTCCATGAGAAACTCCTTTGGGCCCCGCATTGCCCTTCAGTGACAAGCCCTCCGTATCTACTTTTGAAGAGTCTCTTTCTTTGTGGTCCCAGCATTCTTTCCAGATAACCCTGATCTATCTTCCCTGCGAGCCTCGTCACTGGCGAACATCACACAGGAACTGTTTGCACAAAGCTGTCCTCCATCAGAGGATTCTCCCAGTGCCGCCCTCACTTCCATAAGTATCTGCCCCTATCGATTTGGGTCCTAACCACCTCTGTCCGGTACAAGTCTTCCCAGCCTCATCCGAGGCCTGTCTGTGAATTCAAAAGTCAACAGCTGCCGTAGCTTCACTCAGTGTCCCTTGACTCCACGTCACACATTGTAGTCTTCCCTGAGAGCCTTTCAGGTGTTCCCTCAGGTGCCCTCACCTTCTGCTTTCTGCTTCGTGGGATTCCTTACCATTATCAGATATCCCCTTCCCCATGATTTCCACCAGAGTAGAGTGCTCTCCCAGCATCTACTGACTGTGTGCGCTCAGAGTTACCGACTGACCAGAGAACTTCAGATTCTAGCGAGCCTCTTCTCAGTCCTTTCGGCCTGAACCGTCTTGTCTGTCTGTCTTTCTTTCTTTCTTTCTTTTTTTTTTTTTTTTTTGCATTCCCTTGGAATGGGAAGTGAGGGAGGCATTCCAGAGGTTAGCAGGAATGGAGCTTAAAGAGTTAAACTGGCACTCTCTTACCATCCACCCTGCAGCTGCATCTGAGCTTAACCTCCTCTTTTCACTTCCTCACAGCAACCCCAACATGTAGCATCTCTTCTTTATCTTTCTCTTCTTTAAAAAGCGCTGCTAGTAGTTAAGGCCTTCCCTCCTCCAAACTTGCCACCAACAAGAAAGGCTACCCACCACAGAGGGCTCACCTCTAGCCCTTTTCTTTCAGATGTCCAGCTCGCCACTCTCCAAGAATCGCTGTGTGCCTGGGCCTGATCCAAAACCAAGTTGTGATTGCCCTTCTACCTGTTCAGCAATGTTTAACGTGCCCTCGGGACCGACCAACGTGAGTATCTTCTCCTTAAAGACTCATAGGTGGGGTGCAGGGTGTAAGAGAGTGCAGTTTGTTAACTATTTAAGTTCCTTTCTTGCTAAGCCCCGGAACGTGTTTTCCCCTCTTCATTCCTAGGGAATGCCAAAAAAAGAGAGGGAAACAGACATAGATGAGGGTCTTTACTCCCGACAGCTGTAAGTCTGGCTAAGTATGGGGATGTGGAGTGGGAAGGGGCACAGAAAAGATGGTATTGATTCCGTCAAGTCCTGACCCAGACTCTCTCCCAACCTGGCAGGTATGTGCTTGGCCATGAGGCAATGAAGCATCTCCAGTCATCCAGTGTACTGGTATCAGGCCTCCGGGGCCTAGGGGTGGAAATTGCCAAGAATATCATCCTTGGTGGGGTCAAAGCTGTCACCCTGCACGACCAGGGCACTGCCCAATGGGCTGACCTCTCCTCCCAGGTACCTTCCTCTTCCTGGCTCCTTTACTACCTTTGCCAAGATACCACCCCCCCCTTGAGCTTTGCATTTACTTCTCTTCCTATACCCTGTTGTAGTTCTACCTGCGGGAGGAGGACATTGGTAAAAACCGGGCTGAGGTATCACAGCCCCGCCTTGCTGAGCTCAACAGCTATGTGCCAGTCACCGCTTTTACTGGTACCCTCACTGAGGACTTCCTTAGTGGTTTCCAGGTACCTTGCTGCATCGTGCTTCTTGCCTAATTTTCCCAGATTCTGTTTCTGCTTGGTCATTTGAGGAGTTACTAAATAGACTGTCCCAGTGTTTAGGTTTCATGGGGGGAGCCTCAGAGATGTAGGCAGGAATTAGATCCTGGATACTGTCCGGTGGGGGGGGCGGGGTGGGTGGATCTCACAGCTTTTCAGAAGGGAAGGAATGGCCAAATTCTGTGATGCAGTGTTTGTGAACACTGAACTCTGAAGCAAAATACCTTGGTGGGTGGGTATCTCGCTCTTGCCGTTGCCTGGCAGTGAACAAGATACTTAGTTTATCTGCCTTTATTTTTGTATCTGTAGAATGGAAATAATAGCAATAATGACTTCAAAGTTTTTGTGATGGTTAAATACTTAGAAGAGCAGTTGGCACAATGGAAGTTCCAAATGTGTGTTTGTTAAACAGCTAGACTGGAAAGAGGGGACTGTGGGTACTGATATACTTGTGTAGGGTTTCCCAGAGGAAATGGATAGTGAAATTCCTGGTGTAGGACTAGGGAACAACAGACACAAATCCCCACAGACCAGATCTGAGCAGGTATTTTATTTATTTTTGAATTGAAGCAATTGAGGGTGGAATATGGGGGCATAAACTTGGACTTTGGGACCAGAGTATGATTCATTTTTGTCTCCCCTGATACTGTTAGGTGGTGGGAAGGCAGGGTTTTGTGTTTGTCAAATAAAAGAGTTTGTTGGTCTTTTCAGGACCTCTTTACCTTTCTTATCTGAGTCTGGGGAATCCTGTTTCCCATCAGTGAGCTTGCTCTCACTGAGCGTGACACAGATAGATACTTTATAAATAGAAGAAGACTGAGCCAGCAAAGTTTACATTCCTGACACCCCACCAGTGCTGGACTGCGTGACACTTCACCCACCCCAGTCCGCGTTTCTCCTTTATTTTCTTAACTCTCCTGCACCCCACTGCCAAGCCTTGTGTCTGAGCCTCCTTCTCTGTATAGGTGGTGGTCCTCACCAACACTCCCTTGGAGGACCAGCTGCAGGTGGGTGAGTTCTGTCATGGCCATGGAATCAAGCTGGTCGTGGCAGACACACGTGGCCTGTTTGGGTGAGTGCCTGCCTCTCACTTTCTCCCAAGCACCTGCCAGGCCCAGGCAAGATCCTTTTGCTCCCACTGAACTCATACTTCTCCCAGCCAACCCAAGCCTAGGTTTTGATTTTGTATATTTAGCTTTCCGTATTTGGCATGAGTGCCGTCTCATCGCCAGAAGAAAGGGGCTGAGTTTGCTTAGCAGCTACTCACTGCATCTTGAAGGGCTCATAGAGTACCTGGATGCACAGGTTTTGGGCTCTAGCCCTGTTGTCTCCTACAGGCAGTTGTTCTGTGACTTTGGAGAGGAAATGATCCTTACAGATTCCAATGGGGAGCAGCCTCTCAGTGCTATGGTATCTATGGTTACAAAGGTAAGGAGATCCACCCCAAGGGTTCTGGCAGGAAGGTGGGCAGCAGTAATTCTCCCTGTCTCCTCATGGTACCCGGAGCCTACCCCTGAGGCTTACTTTTCTTTGAACTAGGATAGCCCAGGTGTTGTCACCTGCCTAGATGAGGCCCGGCATGGATTTGAGAGCGGTGACTTTGTCTCCTTCACAGAAGTCCAGGGCATGGATGAACTCAATGACACCTACCCCATGGAGATCCAAGTCCTGGGTATGTCAGGGCTGGGCACAAGAAATGATTGCCTGAACCAAAGGGAGTGCCGTGGGCTGATTGAGAGGCCAAAATGTGACACACAACTGTAGCATGAATTAGACCAAAGGCCAAGAAGAGATGCCTTTCGAAACCTGAGCTAACATTTAGGAGAGATGTGTCCTTGGGACCTTACCAAATAGATGTGAGCTGAACTATAGAGGCAAGCTTATGCCACTAGTGTTTGATTTTATTTCCTGCTTAGTTGTTCACTGTATCTCTTTTTGCTTGTTTGCCTTAGAATTTATAATACAGAACTTTATATATATTTAGTGTATAGTCTCTAAGTAACACTTTATCACCTCATGTAAAAAAAAAAAAAAAAAAAAAAGCCTTACAACAGAATATTCCCAGTTCCTGGTTCCCCATGTGTATTTTCTCTCTGTCATAAACTCCTCAATACGTTTGCTTGGATTTAAAACCTATTGCTTTAAAGAGAGTTGAGAGGCGTCTGGGTGGCTCAGAGGGTTAAGCCTCTGCCCCCAGCTCAGGTCATGATCTCAGAGTCCTGGGATTGAGCCCCCATTGGACTCTGCTTTCCCCCCTCTCTCTGCCTGGCTCTCTGCCTACTTTTGATCTCTCTCTCTATCAAATACATAAAGAAAATCTTAAAAAAAGAGAGAGGGACTTGAAAGAATTAAGAAAATAAGGTTTTTTTGTGTTTTTTTTAAATCCATTTTTTATTTTCTGTCGATCCAGATTTTACATCTAGTATAGTTTTCTTTCTACCTGAGGGATGTCCTTTACCATTTGTTGTACTCATGAGATTTGCTGGTGGTGATTCGTTTAGTGTTTTAGAGATTTAAATGTTCTTTACTTGCCTATGTTCTTGAAAGCCATTTATGTGGACATTGGAATTCTGATTTGACAGTTTTTCTTTTCTTTTAGAAGATGTTGCTGTATTGTCTTGCTTCCATTATTTTCCACCAGAAGTATGCTTTCATTCTTTTCTTCGTTCCTTATGTATGTCATGTGCTCTTTTTCTCTACCACTGATGATTAACAATGTATGTGATCATGACAATGTACCTTAGTGCATTTTTCTCCAATTTCTTTTGTTTGGGTTTATTTAACTATGTTATTTGTCGGCTTACAGTTGTATTGGGTTTGGAAAATTACTGGCCACAATTTTTTTCAAAATATCACTCCTTCTTCTTGCCTCCCCTTTCTATCCCTCCCGTCCCTTCCCTTCTCTCCTCATCCTCTACGACTTCCAGAACTCCAATTAGGTGCATATTAAGCTACTTGACTTATTTTGTGTTTGTTTGTTTTCCCTCCCTGTTGTATTTTGAATAGTTTGTTTTAGCGTAGACTGGGTCAAGATCGATTTTCATTCTTGTTTTGATGGTGCTGTTGGTTCTCTGTGGTGGGGTAGGAGGAATGGTGGTTGAAGTAACAGACACTCCGTTCTTTTCCTCCCTTAGGTCCCTATACCTTTAGTATCTGTGACACTTCCAGCTTCTCTGAGTATACCCGGGGAGGCATTGTCAGTCAGGTTAAAGTACCTAAGAAGATCAGCTTTGTAAGTATGTGTGGAGGTGGGCTGTAGGGTTCTATACCTCTAGGATTTTCACTTCTCTGGTGCTGATATCCCACTCTCCACAGAAATCCTTGCTAGCCTCACTGGCAGAGCCAGACTTTGTGATAACGGATTTTGCCAAGTTTCCTCGCCCTGGTCAGCTGCACATTGGCTTCCAGGCCCTGCACCGCTTCTGTGCTCAGCATGGCCGGTCTCCTCGGCCCCACAATGAGGTAGATGAGTGGGCAAGCCAGCCGGCATCTTTGGCCCAAAGCCTCACCTGCTCTCCCATCTACTGTCTCTCTGTCTCATTCCCACAGTTGGCCTGACTGGTCCTCTCTTGGCCCTGTTTGCCTTTCCAGGAGGATGCTACAGCTCTGGTGGCCTTAGCCCAGGCTGTGAATGCCCAAGCCCTGCCAGTGGTGCAGCAGGACTCCCTGGATGAGGACCTTATTAGAAAACTCGCATATGTGGCTGCTGGGGATCTGGCACCCATAAACGCCTTTATTGGGGGCTTGGCTGCCCAGGAAGTTGTGAAGGTCAGTGTGGGTAAAGAGGGCAGAGCTGAGCACAGACCAGGTACCCTCCTGATTCCATCCCTGGCTGTCCTTCTGGGTCCGATTTTCATTAAGCACTGATGACCTCCCATTTCTTACCATCTCCTCAGGCCTGCTCTGGGAAGTTTATGCCTCTTATGCAATGGCTGTACTTTGATGCACTTGAGTGTCTCCCCGAGGACAGGCAGGCCCTCACAGAGGACAGATGTCGCCCGGTATGTGAGGGGGTCCCCATGGGGAGCGTATTATTTGGGGTCTCTGCAAGGCAGCTCGTCTCTGATCCTCCTCCCTTCACGTGACACAGTGCCAGAACCGTTATGATGGGCAGGTGGCTGTGTTTGGCTCAGACCTGCAAGAGAAGCTGGGCAAGCAAAATTACTTCTTGGTGAGTGATGCCATGGTGGACCAGCCAAGTCATCTTTACTTGCCTCTGGCCAATCTTTTCTAGAGTCTCCTGCCTCACAAGGGAGGGTAATTGGTTTTGTGCCCTCATCTCCTCCCTTTCTCCATTTTCCTCACACACAGGAAAGCCTGATAATGTGCCTTTATTCTGCCATCCGGGGCCTTCTTTCTTAGATGACAGTCTAAGAAATCCTCTAGGATTTCTAGCCACCTAAGAGATTACATAACTTAAAACATTCAAATCCTCTAGGATTTGAATATGTAATACAGGACCCCCTTACCCTTTCTCAGTATCTTCAGGGGAAGTGAGGACTAACAGGTTTCTTTGCTTTGCTTTCACTCTTTGTGTCTCTCTTCTTGGCAACCTCTCAGGTAGGTGCAGGGGCCATTGGCTGTGAACTCCTCAAGAACTTTGCCATGATTGGTCTAGGCTGTGGGGAGAATGGGGCAATCACTGTTACAGACATGGATACCATTGAGAAGTCCAATCTCAATCGACAGTTTTTGTTCCGGCCCTGGGATGTCACGGTGAGTAGTTACACCTGGTAACTGGATGAGCTGCTTCTCTCTCTTTTCTCCTATATTTCTTGTCCTTAATCTTAGTAGCTTAGGTCTTTTTGTCTCTATTTTTCTTTCTGCTTTTCTCTTCTCTCTTTTTTTCTACCACTCATTCTTTCTGCAGATAATTGAATACTTACCATGTCTTTACATTTCATTCATCATTTTATACATACCCCCACTTTTTTTTTCCTCCCTCAATCTTGGAGGATCAGTATGAGAAGTCTTCTGTGTTATTTCTGGCTACTCAGAGTCTTTTGTTTCATTTTGTCATCCTGCTATTCTGCACTGCCCTAGATATTTGGAATGCATAACATAGCAAAGGAGAGCTTTCTGCCTTTGTCTAGTGAGAAAAGACTGGAGGTCCACAACACTTTTCATCAAGTCCCCAAGGTCATAATTGTTTTAAGACTACCAAGACATCATTTGACATTTTACTCTTACTTTGTCAGGTAAAATTTCGATGGTACTTTAGGAAGACTTCCCTAACTCAGAAACTCCCCCCTCCCAACTGAAGAAATGCAGAATGGTACAAGAGAGAGCAGTACCTAAGGATCCATTCAAAGCGCAAATCAAACCAGTAGATAGTGGTACAGATTGAAGATCTTACCTTGCATCTCCACTTTAAAACACTGTTATTCTCAGGTTTTGATTTTTTTTCAATATCAACAGTTATCTGAAAATGCTATTAAAATATTATGTAAAACTGAGTATTTCCTCTGTTATACATTTAACAGATTGAAATGTGGTAGAGAAGAGAATCCAGCTGCCTCCTAAGAGATTACATAACTTAAAACATTCGTAAAAATGTACATATAATTTGGATTTTGTGACTGACGTTTTTGTATTGGAAAACATTTTTCATATTTATATTTCTACTGTGTAATGGAATCATTCCATTTTCAAATCAACGAATAACAAAATTTTACCAGTTTAAATTTTTTTAAAAGATTTTATTTATTTATGACAAGTAGGCAGAGAGGCAGGCAGAGAGAGAGAGAGAGAGAGAGGAGGAAGCAGGCTCCCTGCCGAGCAGAGAGTCCATTGCCGGACTCGATCCCAGGACCCTGAGATCATGACCTGAGCCGAAGGCAGAGGATTAACCCACTGAGCCACCCAGGCGCCCTTAAATTTTCTTTTTAAATTATGTTAGTCACGGGGCGCCTGGGTGGCTCAGTGGGTTAAGCCGCTGCCTTCGGCTCAGGTCATGATCTCAGGGTCCTGGGATTGAGTCCCACATCGGGCTCTCTGCTCAGCAGGGAGCCTGCTTCCTCCTCTCTCTCTCTGCCTGCCTCTCTGTCTACTTGTGATCTCTCTCTCTGTCAAATAAATAAATAAATAATAAAATCTTTAAAAATAAATAAACTATGTTAGTCACCATACAGTACGTCATTAGTTTTTGATGTAGTTTAAATTCCTAGCACAGGGAATTCTTGTAGCTGTAGCCGCACATAGAAGATGCTCTTCTTAAGATCCTTATTTTGAGGATGGATGCAATAAACAGTAATTTACAATAGCCAAGTACATGGCTGATGTTAAGATGGTGCAAAGTACAATGAAACATGAAAAACCAGGATGAGAGGGAAGTGCCATGGAGAGTGGTTTGCAGTGTGGTAAAGGAAGTCCTCAGTGGAAGGGTCGCATTTCCTCAAGACTTGGATGATAGAGAATGAGAAAGTAATTTAGGAAGCAATGTGTTGGGTAAAGGTAACAGCCTGAGCAAAATTCTGATGTTGGAATAATAGCTCATTGGAACAGAGAGGTCATTCAGAAGGGACCATGGTAGGAGATGAGGCTGTAGAAGTAATATGGGCCAATTCATACCCTAAGTGAAAGTGGGAGCTAGTGGAGGGTTTTGAGCAAAAGAAGAATGTGACCTGACTGACTTGGGCTTTCAGAGTATACTGTTTATATTTGTACAAGGACCTTGGCTTTATCTGGGTAACGGCATCCCAGTTCTGGATGTTGTTAAGTCAAAAGCAGTGAATGTTGCAGATACTTGATCCGTTGTCTCCTACTTGGTTTATTGTTCCTTTTCTGCTCCCCCTCGGGCCTGTTTGTCACAGCCTCAGCCATGTGACACTTGTCAGGCTGCTGCTAAAGAAGGGAGCCTACTGAACTCAGAGTGTAGATCTTGCCCACCATTAGATAAACCAGTTGTCAGAACAACTCTCTAAAGGTTTATAGGGTGAACATATGAATGACAGCTCCTCCTCCACCCCTACCCAGAAACTGAAATCTGAAACAGCTGCTGCAGCTGTGCGCCAGATAAATCCGTACATCCGGGTAATGAGCCATCAGAATCGTGTTGGCCCTGACACAGAGCATATCTATGACGACAGCTTCTTCCAGAACCTTGATGGTATTGCCAGCGCCCTGGACAATATGGATGCTCGTGAGTTTGGGGAGGGGGTTAAGGACAAGGGCAGAGTAGTATGTGTGTGTTTGGGGGTGTATCTGTCCTCCTGTCCCATCCTAATGTTACCACCCCGCGTCGTCTTCCCACAGGCATGTATGTAGACCGCCGCTGTGTGTACTACCGTAAACCACTGCTGGAGTCAGGCACACTGGGCACCAAGGGCAGCGTGCAGGTGGTTATCCCCTTCCTGACAGAGTCGTACAGCTCCAGCCAGGACCCTCCTGAGAAGTCCATCCCTATCTGCACACTGAAGAACTTCCCCAATGCCATCGAACACACACTGCAGGTGATCACTTTTGGAGGGAGGGAGAGGTGGAAGGGACAGGCACCTAACAGCCTCTCAGCCACCTGACTTGTCATTCAGGTGATGTAAGTGCCAGTGTAACATGTACCTTTTCTTCAAATCTCTTTCTCTCGTTTTACACCCTTCAGTCTAAGCCTTACTAAATGATTCATTTAACTTAAAAATGTTTAGTTTGTAGACCCAGAGATGGGTATTCATATAATATGTAATGTATTTTACGGAACTTCCATTTGAGAAAAGAAAGTGTGATCTTATATAAACAGATTATATTCTGGCTAAAAACTAAATTCTTAGCATTATCTCTGCTAGTTCTTTATTACTTGTAATATTTAGCCCACTTTTGGATTCCCCTTCCTGTTGCACACCATATGTTTAAGAATCGGCATGTCAGGATGATTCTGTGTCTATAACGTACATACACAACAGTGTACGTATTGTCTAAATGGACAAAGTAAACATACCTATTTAACCAATACCCAGAACCTAACTCAAATTCCACTGTTCTCTGAACCCGAGGATGACCACTGTATTATGAATTATGTATTATGTATTAATTATGTGTTATGATTCTTAATGCAGCCCTTAAAGACCGTATTTCAGAGTATGGGAGTAGGAGGAAGATAAGGAGAAACAGAACTACTTGCTTCACCTACTTGCTTCCAACCCAGCAGTTACCAATAACTGTACCATGGATGTATTTAAACTGATATATTCACTGCAGTGTACCTGTGTCTCCATCTCAGCCTGTGTGTATGCATATGTACATGTACACACGTGTATGTTTGCAGACATATATGTGCGTTTGTGTGTGTCCATACCTGTAACCTTTATTAGATGTTACTCTATTGCCTTGCCGCCCATGCAGAAGGACTATAAAACAAGCTCTTAAAATAAATTCCCTATGTGACTCTTTAAGGACTTAACCTCCTCACATCTCAGATTCCTTATGTGAAAAAAGGGAGGAGAGAAGTACTTCTCTCAAGGGTTTGTAAAGTATTTACCATTTAGTGAGTACTTGGGCACTGTTTTAAGTAAGCTTTTCATACGTACATGTATAGTCATTTCAACATATCAACCCATGAGTTATAGATCCTTCATTTACGGAATATGTTTTCAGAATAAGGATACATAGATAAAGGCATTACCTTGTATGCCACAGCACTGTGGCTGAGCTGGCCTTTGAACCTGGATCTCTAGGTTACAGATCACTTCACCAGTGGCTGTATTTACTGACCTTGTAATTTGCAGAGGGCAAAATTTGTATCTTATTTTATGTCCAGTCCCCCTGACCTGTATGGATCATTCATGTATTATTTTTGGTGTGAGCTTTGTTCTTTCATCTTGAAACACACCACATCTAGAGGAGGGTGTACCTATCTTAAGAATAAGTTTTCTATATATATATATACATCTATATATATATGTGTATGTATATTTTGTGTAACCACTGCCCAGATCAAGGCCATTGGTTTTTAAATTGCGAGGGTAGGACTTTGTAGTTTGAGGGGCACTTTTGAGGGGCTTTCTTCCTTAGTTATCTTGTGATAGCCATATTGTTCCCAATTGCTTCACTCACTAATGGTCTTTTTTTTTTAAATGTATTTTATTTATTTATTTGCCAGAGAGAGAGCAGGCAGAGGGAGGGAGAGCAGGCAGAGGGAGAAGCAAGCTCCGCTGAGCAGAGAACCTGGTATGGGACTTGATCCCAGGACCCTGGAATCATGACCTGAGCCAGAGGCAGAAGCTCAACTGACTGAGCCACCCAGGCATCCAAGCGGATGGTCTTTTAGTGCCTACAGAAGCGCATTTTGTGTCTCAGCCCCATGTAATGTCTTTGCTTTGTCTGCAGTGGGCTCGCGATGAGTTTGAAGGTCTCTTTAAGCACGCAGCAGAAAATGTCAACCAGTATCTCACGTGAGTAATCCTGTCCAAATGTTCTCTCACTTCTGCTCTACATACACGCCAGCCGAGCATACTGTATCCACTGTATGGCTCAGCACCAGCCACATGTTCTGAATCAATTAATGAATGTATAGGCCTCCTGCCACTGGAAAGTCGGGGCCAGCTCTCCATGTAGTTGAGCCCACTCCTGGGGCCTCTGTGTAATCTTGCCCATTTTTCCTCTGATTCCTGTCAGAGACTCCAAGTTTGTGGAACGGACACTGCGCCTGGCAGGCACCCAACCCCTGGAAATGCTGGAAGCCGTGCAGCGTAGCTTGGTACTACAGCGGCCACAGACCTGGGCTGACTGTGTGACCTGGGCTTACCACCACTGGCACACTCAGTACTCCAGCAACATTTGCCAGCTTTTGCACAACTTTCCTCCTGACCAGGTATTACATACTTGCTGAGTTCATTTGGCAGAATGCATTTTCTAGAAGCAGGTAGTGTTCTAAGAGCTCTTGTTACAGCGAATTCAGCTATGGTAGGCACACCAAGACCATTTTAGAAGACCTCAAGAAAAACTGAGCCAGTGCTTTGGGATACCTGGGTGGCTCAGTCGGTTAAGTGTTTGTCTGCAGCTCAGGTCATGATCTCAAGGTCCTGGGATGGAGTTCCGCATCAGGGTCCCTGCTCCACTGGGAATCCTTCTCAACCTACACCCACACTGTCACTCCCCCTGCTTGTGTGTTCTCTCATTCAAATAATATCTTAAAAAAAAAAAGTTTCTCCCTCTGCCCCTCCCCACTCTAAAATGAATAAATCTTTTTTTTTTAAGATTTTATTTAAATTCCAGTTAGTTTTATCATACAGTTTGGTATTAGTTTCAAGAGCATAATATAGTGAGTAATTCAGCACTTCCACGTGATACCCACTACTCATCATAAGTGCACTCCTTTATCCCTGTTACCTGTTTTTTTGTTTTTTTTTTAACTTGGTTCTTTTTTTTTTTTTAATTTTTTTTTAATTTGTTTATTTACAGCATAACAGTGTTCATTGTTTTGGCATCACACCCAGTGCTCCATGCAGTATGTGCCCTCCCTATTACCCACCACCTGGTTCCTCAACCTCCCACCCCCCAGCCCCTTCAAAACCCTCTGGTTGTTTTTCAGAGTCCGTAGTCTCTCGTGGTTCATACTCCACTTCCAGTTTCCCTCAACTCCCTATTACCTGTTTTACCCATCCCCCTCCACGTTGCTACTGCTAATCATCAGTTTGTTCTCTGAGTTAAGAGGCTGTTTCTTGGTTGTCTCTCTCTCTCTCTCTCTCTCTCTCTCTCTACCCCTTTGCTCATCTGCTAAATTCCACATATGTGTGAAATCATATGGTATTTGTCTTTCTCTGACTTACTCAGTTAGCCTAACAGTCTCTAGTTCTATGCATGCCATTACAAATGGCAAGACTTCATTCCTTTTTTATGGTCAGGTAATATTCTGTTGTATAGATATACCATATCTTCTATCTATGCAGTTATCATTAAATGACTTTGGGGCTGTTTCCATAATGTTGTGATAAACATCAGGGTGCAGGTATCCCTGTGAATTAGTATTTTTGTATTCTTTGGGTAAATAGCCAGTAGTGCAATTGCTAGGTTATAGGGTAGTTCCCTTTTTAACTTTTTGAGGAAACTCCATACTGTTTTCCACAGTGGTGGCACCACTTTCCATTTCCACCAACAGTGCATGACTGTTCCTTTTTCTCCACATCCTTACCAACAGTTGTCGTTTCTTATTTTGTTGATTTTAGCCATTCTAATGGGTGTGAGATTATATCTCATTGTAGTTTTGATTTGCATTTCCCTGATGATGGGTGGTGGTGAACTTTTTTTCATGTGTCTGTTGGTCATCTGTATGTTTACTTTGGAAAAATATCTATTCGTGTGTTCTGCCCATTTTTAGTTGGGTTATTTGTTTTTTGGTGTTGAGTTTTACATTTTTTTAAGATTTTGATTTATTTATACTTAACATTTTTTATTATATTATGTTAGTCACCATACAATACATCATTGGTTTTTGATGGAGTGGTGCATGATTCATTGTTTGTGTATAACACCCAGTGCTCCGTGCAGTGCATTCCCTCCGTAATACCCATCACTGGCAAGGCCACCCCCACCCTCTGAAACCCTGTTTGTTTCCTGGAATCCACAGTCTCTCATGGTTCGTCTCCTCCTCTGATTTACCCCCTTCATTTTTCCCTTTCTTCTCCTCCTAATGTCATCCATGCTATTCCTTATGTTCCACATATAAGTGAAACCACGTGATAATTGTCTTTCTCTGCTTGACTTACTGTACTTAGCCTAAGACTGTTTCTCCCTCTCCCTCTACCCCCGCTCCTCTCCTCAAAAGAAGTAAATAAATCTTAAAAAAAGAAAAAAAAAAGAGTACAATCTGTTCACATTCTAGCTTCATTTGACTTACAGCTAGTCATATATTTTTTCTCTGCATATTAGTATCCTCATCTCTGAATAATGATGACCTAGATCTTGGGAGTTTTTTGAGGATTAATTTGTACTTACTAAGTTATTTAAGTTGGTTTAATGCCTGAAAATTCGTAAGATACTGATAAATAGCTCTGCATATATATCACAAAGTCAATGTCCAGGGATAGTGAGCTGGGACATCTAGGTCTGAGATAAGGAGTCAGGATTGTCTCCTCTCAGGCCCTGCTCCCCAACCCTTTCTATCCTCTTAGCTTACAAGCTCTGGAGCCCTATTCTGGTCTGGGCCCAAACGCTGTCCACACCCGCTCATCTTTGATGTCAACAATGTAAGTCTCCCCTTCCCTCCCTCTATTGTTAACCATTTTATCCTTGGTTGGGGTGGATAGTGGTGGCTGGGAAGAAGGCCTGAGTTTCCAGGGTGAGGACCGATCTGCTCACTAGTCCATATCTTGCCTTCTAGCCCCTGCATCTGGATTATGTGATGGCTGCTGCCAATCTCTTTGCCCAGACCTATGGGCTGATGGGGTCTCAGGACCGAGCTGCTGTGGCCATACTTCTGCAGTCTATGGACATCCCTGAATTCGCCCCCAAGTCTGGTGTCAGGATCCACATCTCTGACAGGGAGCTTCAAAACGCCAGTGCTTCTGTTGGTGAGGGTGCTTAATCCAGTTGGCTCAGAGCACTGTTCCATTTATCTTATGTCCACATTTCTACACTAGTTGTCCTGGTTTCTCTGCTCTGAGTTCCCAGGCCTGAGTTTGACCCATGCTTTCCTGTGGTCTTTGTTTCCTCCAGTGTTAAGATGGGTGATTGAAGAAAATTCTTTCATGTATTCCTCCTTTCTCTTCCCATTTTTCTTTTTCCCATTCTGGCTCTCAGGATTAATTGTACATCTTCTTTCTGTGTGTGTGTTTGTATTTTTGTTCTCCTTTCCTCCATTTTATTCTTCCTCTGTTTTTCAGACTGTTGGCAAATAGTTTTCTTTGATGTCTTCCCCGGGTCAACTCCTTCCTGATCTCCATCCATATCCCCAAGTTCCATCTGTATGTATTTTCAATGTATGTTTTGACCTCCATGTCTTTCTTCATTTCCTCACCAAGGTCTTCCTCCTCATCTTACCATTTATAACTACCCTCCAACTTCCAGCTTCAATCTCCTGTTAGCTGTCCCATATCTGTTGGATACTCTCTAAGTCCGTCTCTATTTTGTATATTTTCTGTATATATCTTTCCATTTTTTCCTCTGTATATTTGTCCCGATCCTGCTCTTTTCCAACTAACTCGTCTCTCTTGTTCCTCTCTGTATATTTCTTTGTGTGTATCTCTAGAGTTGTCAACACTGCATGTATTTCCTTCTAGCCCATCCTCCATACGTAATTTATATCTCTGCCATTCCTATTATTCATTTCACATTTTGATTTTATCCTGTTCACATTTCTCTTCTCTTCCCATTTTTCCCTACTGCTGCTGCTCATATTTTCTTCCCCTCTATTTCTGTTGTGTTACCATTTCTCTCTCCTCCAAGTATCTCCCATGTATGTCTGTGGAACTCTTTAAAATCTCCTATCTCGGGGCGCCTGGGTGGCTCAGTGGGTTAAAGCCTCTGCCTTCGGCTCAGGTCATGATCCCAGAGTCCTGGGATCGAGCCCCGCATGGGGCTTTCTGCTCAGCAGGGAGCCTGCTTCCTCCTCTCTCTCTCTGCCTGCCTCTGCCTGCTTGTGATCTCTCTCTCTCTCTGTCAAATAAATAAATACAATCTTTAAAAAAAAAAATCTCCTATCTCTGTATCGTAACCTACATTCTTAAAGTGTTACAGTAGAAACACCTAAGATTTATAGTGTTAAGCACTTAAAAAAAAGGTTTAAATGTATTTATTCAACAGAGAGAGATCATGTACAGGCACAAGCAGGGGGAGTAGCAGATAAGGGGGAGGGAGAAGGAGCCTCCCTTTGGGGCTTAATCCCAGGACTCTGATCCAAATGTGGACACTTAACCGGCGGAGCCACCCAAGTGTTAACCATTTTTAAGTGTTCTGTTTAGCAGCATTAAAATAAAATCAATGCTGTTGTGAAACATCTCCAGGACTTTCTCACCTTTAAATTATGAAATTCTGTCCACGCTAAAGTAATTCCCCAGTCTCCTGCCCAGGCCCTGGCAACTACTGTTCAGTCTTCTGTGTCTATGAAGTTGGATTCTTAGAGATAAATATCTCATGTCAGTGGCATCTTAAAGTAGTTGTCTTTCTGTCTCTAACATAAAGCACTCTGGCTTTTTGATAGCTGCGTAATAGCCCATTGTGTGGACATGTGACTTCTTTAGCCATTCATTCATGAATGGACGCTTGGACTGCTTCCATCCCTTACATGTTCTGAATAGTGTTACTGTCTACATCCATTGTTATTGCTATTATCTTTGTTCAGCATCTCCATTTATATCTCTTTCTTATGGTCCTACTCCTGTCTACATCTTTCTTTCTTGTGTGGGTGTTTTCTGTTCCACATTTCCCTGCACCCTCAGCACTTTCCCGCAGTGTGTCTCCATGATCTGTCTGATCCTTGAGCTGTCTGAAATCTCTGCCCCATTCTAGTCTCCTTTCTCCTCATACCCGGGCCTGGAATGTAAAGGACTAACATGCCCCTCTCTTCCTACAGATGATAGCCGCCTACAGGAGCTCAAAGCCATGCTTCCCAGCCCAGAGAAACTCCCTGGTTTCAAGATGTACCCTATCAACTTTGAAAAGGTGCTGGGGAGGGTTGGGACCGTCAACAGGGTGGGAACACAGGCTGAGGCATCATAGGCTTCTGTGGGATTAGGCCTGCCAGATTCTTTGGCTGGTCTGCAGTGTGTTGAGGTGCAAATATAGTTGAATCCTTAGTAGCCAAGAAACCTTGTTTTCTTCTCACTCCCTCCCTCTTCCATACTGGTCCTCTCTTCTCATTCACAACAGGATGATAATACCAACTTTCATATGGATTTCATTGTGGCTGCATCCAACCTCCGAGCAGAAAATTATAATATTCCCCCTGCAGATCGGCATAAGGTAATGGTAGTATTTAGAGCTTAAGCTTTCACCCTTTCCCAAGGGTGAGTCTCCCACATTTATCCTCCTCTGTAGACCCTGAACCTCTCTAATGATGGCCTCTGCTGGTCATCTTCTCTCTGGCAGAGCAAGCTGATTGCAGGGAAAATCATCCCTGCAATTGCCACAACCACAGCAGCTATAGTTGGCCTCGTGTGTCTGGAGCTATATAAAGTGGTGCAGGGACACCGGCAGCTTGAATCTTATAAGAACAGCTTTATGAACTTGGCCCTGCCCTTCTTCAGCTTCTCTGAACCTCTTGCCCCACCCCGGCACCAGGTAGGGGCCTGCTTATATGAAAACCTTTGGTTTTGCCCATCAGTGAGTGAGTCTTTATGTATGTGGTGGGTAGGGTGTGCGTGCACCTGTATCCCTGGACAGCTGACTCATAGCAGATGATGCTCTTTGCATGTTTGGGTACCATACTCTTTGTATACCATCTGTCCGTTCATTATACAGTTCTTTGCATTGTGCCAAGTACAAATGTGACTGGCATCTTTGAGAAGTAAT
This sequence comes from Meles meles, assembly GCF_922984935.1. NCBI lineage: Eukaryota > Metazoa > Chordata > Mammalia > Carnivora > Mustelidae > Meles > Meles meles. The sequence continues at coordinate 47,274 of NW_025721454.1, forward strand.
GAGAAGGTCAGGATAGTTAGATATTAAATGGGAAGGTCAAGGAAGTAGAAGATTAGTGAAGAAGATAACAGGATCGCCTTGTTGGTAGACACATTGGTCAGAATAAGATTATCACTTGCTTGCACACTGATATGGGGCCCCAGGTGGCTTAGGACGAAAGAAGGTTGTGATTGATCTATCTTAAAAACTCAAGTTCAGTGGTTACGCTAGGATCATCTGGGTTAGCCCATATTAGACTCCCCTGTGTTTGTCCTACAGTACTATAACCAAGAGTGGACCTTGTGGGATCGCTTTGAGGTGCAGGGGCTGCAGCCTAATGGTGAAGAGATGACTCTCAAACAGTTCCTTGACTACTTTAAGGTGAGGTTTTCTACACTCACTCCACCTAGGGGCGGTGATTGTGCAGGTGATTCGTATTCTCCTTTTCTGTGACACTGTTGTCTGTCCTCCGTCCCACCCTCTCCAGACAGAGCACAAATTAGAGATTACCATGCTGTCCCGAGGTGTATCCATGCTGTACTCCTTTTTCATGCCAGCTACCAAACTCCAGGAACGGTTGGATCAGCCGTGAGTTGGCCACTGGGCAGGATGAGGAAGGCCCTGTGTGGGGTGGAGAGCCTTACTACTTGTGGTCATGGCTTTCCCTACCTTCTTCAGCCCCATATGTGTCTCCTCTCTTGCTATGTCCCTGACCCTCTCCTCTCTCTCCCCAGGATGACAGAAATTGTGAGCCATGTGTCGAAGCGAAAGCTGGGTCACCATGTGAGGGCACTGGTGCTTGAGCTGTGCTGCAACGATGATACTGGCGAGGATGTCGAGGTTCCCTATGTACGCTACACCATCCGCTGACTCCCCAGACCCCAGATAGTTTACTTTCAGATGCCTTCTAGTTGTGCCCAAACATGTGCTGGCCAGGCACATAAACTTTACATCCTGTTGAGAACTTTTTTTGTGGTTGCTTTCTCCTATTTAGAGTTGGAACTGTTAATAAAGGCTTATTAACGCAGATGTGGCATGTCCTGGTTTTGGCAATGGCCCATGGCCTGTTTCGTCTGGGAAATGATGGGCTACCTATACCTTTGTTCAGGACATAATTCAAAGAGTTCAGTCCCATCCCAGAAACATGGAATGGGTCCCAAATCCAAGGTTATGAGACAGAGAAGATTAAGTGCAGCTCATCTAATAAATATGAGGTGTGATGATTCCTTTTCCTCCTGTCCTACCTCCTCAAACAAGAGAGAGGCAGTTTTAGGCTACAGAGCAGGTCTTCCTTTGCCCTGTGTTAAATTTCACTCACTTTCTAATCCTATCTTTGCTACCTCCAGCCACCTGCCATACTATTTTGAGATATAGTAGACACCCTGGACCCAGACTGTGGGTCTGAATACTAAGCCTTGCCAATGTGTGTTGCGTTCTCACATACCTTAACTGCTTTGTGTCTCAGTTCCACGTGTGAAAAAAATAAAGGAATAAAGGGTTGTTATGAGGGATAACGGCATTTAATGTCTATAAGGTGGCGTATGGTACGTGTTGTGCCTATGTATACTGTTATCATTTGAGAATGTACTTTCGCTACTCCATAAACTTTTTTTCCTGTAAGAACATGGTCCCATCCCACCTCACTTGATGCATGGAGACCATCCACAAATTGGCTCCATAAGCTCTCCTGGACTGTGATGCCAGGGCCTTAAGATACATTATACACTTACTAATGAAATTATTTTGCAGAGCACATCAACAGAACAAAGGCTTTTCTTGCTCCAGCCCAACCCCTTTCCCTAGGACTCCTTGTTCTTTTCCTCAAAAGCCTTCAGGCCTCCTACCATTGAGGAAAGGGCTTGCTTCTGAGACTGAGGGGGTTTCGTATGTTAAATCTGACAGCAGGAGTCTCCCAGCTGTCCCTACAGATAATGGAAGGCACACACGTCTCCACATAGCAGAAGGCACAGTCTTCTGCTGGCACATCCATACCTGTGTCTTCTTCATTGGTACCACTTGGGTGGTGAAGGATACCACCCAAACCTCACCCAGGACTGTTCAACATTCTGCCCTCTGGAGGATTTTCTTTCACCCCCAGCCCAGGGATGTGCCAGAGAGGGGCTGTGCTGTTGCAGCTGTCTACTTTTAGGTGGTGTCTATGTATAGCGTAGAACTGTCTGAGACCAGGCCTGAGTCTTTCTCAGTCAACCGATCGTAGGAACCCCCTGCGGCAAGCAGTTCAGGCTTTCAGAAGGCAGTGTAGCAAGAGTGGGGATCACAGGCATTTGGGCCACGAGGTCATCTAATTTCCTTGTGCTTTTACAACTTCCTTGGGCCTGATCTCAGGTATACCACTTCCATTTGATGATGCAATGTTGCTGTGCATGCCCAACTTTATGGCCTAATGGGTCAGATAACTCCCCGTTCATAATGGGCATATGAGGTTCCATCATTATTCCACGGTCCAGTTCCTATATGGTAGTCTCTGCTAATGCCCAGTAACAGACCAAAGGCTGGTTCTCAAAGGCAGAGTAAGCATGGCAGGGGTTTACTAAAACATTCTAAGGGACTGTGCTACAGGTCACATGTACAACCCTATCAAAGGCTCCAAAGAGTATCCCTAGCTGCCACAGACCAAGCCCCATTGAGTCTGCTAGATTGTACGTCTCACATACACAGAGCACTTTGCAGGGGTGTCTGGAACTGTTGCAGAATTTTCTGCTGCTGTGGGCTCCTAAAACCAGCAACTTCTTGGGCCACCCAACAAATTGATCAGAGTAACACACCCAAAAGAGTAATTGGCCCTTCAAATTCAGACTCAATAAACATTATGTATCCTTTTTTAGTTAAAAGACAGACCACGTGCAACTATTACTCATCTTAGGAGAGATATATCAACAAGCTTCATTCACATAAACTTGTGAAGGCTGAGAAATCCAAGCTCTGTAGTCCAGATCTGCAAAGACAAGACTCTAGATGGCCAACAGTTTAGTGTAAGTCCAAAGGCTTGAGAAGCAAGAAAGTTATTCCAGTTGGAGTCTGAGTCCAAAGCAGGGCGAGACCCATGACCCAGCTTGAATATAGGCTGAGCCAATTCTTTAAGCCCAGCGTTTTTGTTCAATTCAGGTCATCGACAAGTTGGCTGAGGCCTACCTGTGTTTTAAAAAAAAAAAAAAAAAAAAAAGACAATCTGCCTCTTTTAGTCTAGAAATTCAAATGGTAAACTCATCCAGAAACACCTTCTCAAACACCTCCGAAAATCATGTTTAACGAAATCTCTAGGCATCCTGTGGCCCACTTAAGATGACACATAAAATCCAACATCTTGATAACTGCTCAGGGTTGCAGGAGAGGCTTGATCAGGTTGAGATTTAAAAGGTTGGGTGAGCCTGCTGTTGGGTGTTATGGAGGGCACATATTGCATGGAAAACTGGGTATGGTGTATAAGCAATGAATTCTGGAACACTGGTAAAAAATTTTAAAAATGAATAAAAGTTAAAAATAAACAAAAGAAGATTGTGCTCTTGGATTTTGACACCTGAGTGAAGGTGAGTCCTTTGCTCAAAATTTTGGCATGGCCTCCCTTCTTAATGATGTAATTACCAGAATCCTTGCTGAATCATCCAAACCTGATAATCATATTCCACTTATCCTTCTGACCTAACTTCTGCTACTTCCTCCTTTACTCATTCTTTTTAACTTTTTACACATTCCTTGCGAGGTGAAAAAGCTGTACATGAACAGGCATTAGGAGATGCGGTGCTCAAAACTTGGTTTGAAAGTGGGTTCTCTTGTTCCTAACATAGATTTGACAGTAATGAGGTCATCCTCACTAATTTGCTTCCCGGGACAATTAGGCTTCTATGGGCAAATAAACCCAAGTTCGGTCTGGGGTGGGGATAAAAGTGTATGATGGGTAAGTGTACAACGACTTCCCTCCTACACTCATTTCAGGTTGCAGTTATATCTCTGTAGATTCCATGAAACATGTGTCCTCAGTTTAAAGGAATAAATTCACATCCTTCTGGACAATGATTGAAACTAGGGAATTAGAAGGCCAGTGGGAAACTGGGAGGATATGTCTGTTACAGACAATTTGTAGATTGTATCAGGCTCAACATAAGCAGGTGCTTCTGGTTTCATATATTGATTTTGATGTTGTAGGAAATTATGTTTAATATACAGGGTTTTTAAATTTGGATTTTAACTATAAAATTTTATTATGAACATTTTCATGCACTCCGAACAACCCATTATACATTATTTTTTTCTTTTTAGTAAAATTGTGATAAAATATATGTAACATAAATTTACCATTTTAACTATGTTTAAGTGTGTGGCTCAGTGGCATTAACTGTATTCATATTTGTGGCAAACATCACCATCATCCATATCTGGAACTTTAGTACTCTTCAAATTGGCCTTGCTCCAGTCCCTGGCAACCACTATTCTACTCTCTATGAATCTGACTACTTCAAACTCATATAAGTGGAATTGTACAATTGCATTTGTTCAAACTTCCTTTCCATTTAAGATTGGAGAGTAGTCCTTTGTGTACCAATTTTGTCCATTTATCTATGATGGACACTTACTCATTACTTCTTAAGAAAACGTGAACCATGTTGTTAATTCCTCAAAACATAAAAATGAAAACAAACATAAAAGTACTGCTTGAAGAATTCTTATAAAGGTCTAAATAAAATTTACTGTGGAACCAAAAAAAAAAAAAAAAAAGAATTCTTATAAAGATAATACACTCATGCATCAGGATTGGAATACACCATAGCCATCTTTCCAGAAGATCTTTTGATGCTCCTTTCTGGATACTAAATCCTTAGAGTTTAGATGTAAAGTTTTGCCTGTTTCTGACCAATAAGTAAATTGCAACACAACGTACTTTTTTTAAGTTTATTTTTTTAAACCTTATTTAAATTCTAGTTAACACATCTGGTAATACTGGTTTCAGTGTAGAATTTAGTGATTCATCATTTACATATAACACCCAGTGCTCATCATAACAAGTGTCTTCCTTAACATTTATCACAAATTTAGCCCATCCCTGCCTACATCCCATAGATTATTTTTACTCAACTTATTAAAAAAAATGTTTGGGCATCGTGGTGTTCTCGTTCATTAAGAGTCTGCCTTCGGCTCAGGTCATGATCCCTGGGGCCTGGTATTGTGCCATGCACCGGGCTCCCTGCTAGACAAGAAGGCTGCTTCTCCCTCTCCCACCTCCCTTACTTGTGCTCCCTCTCTCACTGTGTATCTCTCTGTTAATAAATCTTTAAAAACAATGTGGGGCACATGGCTGACTCAGTTGATAGAACATGCTACTCTTGATCTGGGGGTTGTGGGTTTGAGCCCCATGTTGTGAGGAGAGATTAATTTTTTTTTGTAAATTTAAACAATAAAAAATTATGGGCATTTATAAGAATTATTATTAACAACCATAGTACAATGAGCTCCATGTATCCATCAGGGAGGTTCAATAACCTTAAAGTCATGGCCAGTTTGGTTAATAGCACTGTATTACATTGAAATCAAGTTGGAACACTATACGATATTTTTAAGTTCTTCAATATATTTCTCTAAAACAAAGGACTGTACATCCTACAAAACAATACCATCACTATCACAACTATTTTTTAAAAAGTTTAAAAACCCTCCTTTCATTCATTTACGTGCATTTAAATAATTAAACTTACGTTAATATTTTGTCATATTGTATTTTTTTTCCTTTCCCTCTGGAATAGCTTTAAACAATGTGACATGTAACACAATGCTTATACCGCTTTAATTTGAATCTGTAAAGAATAACCCTGTTACAGAGCTGTAATTCTATCATTACACTTAAATTTAACGTCTGGGTTTCATGAGGTAGACTGTGTTTTATTTTCCTAAATTGCAGCCACGCTCTCTTTGAAATTGTTTGGCAGGTGAAATGCAAGTCTCTCAAAGAAAGAATAGATTTTCTTCCCAAAAGGGGCTACACATGGAGTGACACTGAATAGTTGCATTGGTTATTTCTCTCCTCTCCAATACTCATAGATACTTTTGTATTTGTGCGAATCCAAATTTGGCTATGAAAGGGATTCATCAATGGTCTCCATTAATAGGTCACTCAGCTGTGTTTCCTGACCCGCATCACTGCCCGTTCTACCAAACTTCTTGCCTACCAAAAAACCACCTGCATGTTTGCTGGAAGTTAGGCTGGCTTTTTACATGAAAAAAGAAACTGATTATAGGCATAGAATCAGCAGAAGATGCCATAGTCCTTGCAATGCAGCTGGAACTTTAATTCAGTAGAGGCAGTGATTGTACCCTGAGTATGACATCTCAACTGCCCTTTAAGCATGATATAATATCCTTATGTATTTCTAACCACAGTCTTTAGCTTAAAATCTAATTTGCCCGATATGAAAATTGCTACCCCAGCTTTCTTTTGAGGTCTGTTGGCATGAAAAATTGTTCTCCCATCCCCTCACTTTTAGTATCTTTAGGTTCAAAATGAGTCTCTTGTAGACAGCATATGGATAGGCCCTTTCTTTCATCCAATCTGCAACCCTGTTCCATTTCATGGGAGCATTTAGGACCTTCATATTGAGAGTGATCATTGAAAAAGATGATTTTTTTTTTTTGTCATCAAGTTGCCTGTGAAGCCCTTGTTTCTACAGACTGTAATTTTCTGTTTTATATCTTGATCCATTTTAGAGTCCTGCCCCTTAATATTCCTTGCAGGATGGCTCGATGGTCAGATATTATTTCAGCTTCTGCCCATCTTAGAAGCTCTCTCCATCCATTCTGAATGACAGCCTTGCTGGATAAAATATTCTTGGCCACATGTTCTTCTCATTCAGTACCCTGAATATGTCTTGCCAGCCCTTTCTGGTTTGCCAGGTTTCTGTGGACAGGTATGACTTATTCTGATGTTCCTCCCTCTGTATGTAAGAAATATTTTCCCTCTCACTGCTTTCAAGATTGTTTCCTTGGATCTAAGATTTGAGAATTGCATTATTATATGTTGTCATGTCGGTGTATGCTCATTGATCTTGGGAGGGGTCCTCTCTGTCTCGTGGCACAAATGCTTATTTCCTTCTCCAGATTAGGGGAGTTTTTAGCTAAGATGTGCTGAAATATATATTTGAGACCTCTCTCTCTCCACCCCTTCACAGATCCCAATAATTCTGATATTGGAATGTTTCATTCTGTCACTAAACTCTGTTTGATTGCTTGGGTTTTAATTTGTTTTTCCCATGCCAACTCGAGTCCCATCATTTCTATCATCTTTTTTTTTAATTTATTTATTTTTTCAGCGTAACAATATTTATTGTTTTTGCACAACACCCAGTGCTCCATGCAAAACGTGCCCTCCCTATTACCCACCACCTGTTCCCCCAGTCTCCCACCCCTGACCCTTCAAAACCCTCAGGTTGTTTTTCAGAGTCCATAGTCTCTTATTGTTCGCCTCCCCTTCCAATTTTTTTTTATAAACATATAATGTATTTTTATCCGTATGGGTACAGGTCTGTGAATCGCCAGGTTTACACACTACACAACACGCACGATAGCACATACCCTCCCCAATGTCCATAACTCCCTCCCCCTCTCCCAACCCCACCTCCCCCCAGCAACCCCCAGTATGTTTTGTGAGATTAAGAGTCATTTATGGTTTGTCTCCCTCCCAATCCCATCTTGTTTCATTTATTCTTCTCCTATCCCCCAACCCCCCATTTTGCTTCTCCATGTCCTCATATCAGGGAGATCATATGATAGTTGTCTTTCTCCGATTGACTTATTTCACTAACCATGATACCCTCTAGTTTCATCCACATCGTCGCAAATGGCAAGATTTCATTTCTTTTGACGGCTGCATAGTATTCCATTGTGTATATATACCACCTCTTCTTTATCCATTCATCTGTTGATGGACATCTAGGTTCTTTCCATAGTTTGGCTATTGTAGACATTGCTGCTATAAACATTCGGGTACACGTGCCCCTTCGGATCACCACGTTTGTATCTTTAGGGTAAATACCCAGCACTGCAATTGCTGGGTCATAGGCTAGTTCTATTTTCAACTTTTTGAGGAACCTCCATGCTGTTTTCCAGAGTGGTTGCACCAGCTTGCATTCCCACCAACAGTGGAGGAGGGTTCCCCTTTCTCCGCATCCTCGCCAGCATCTGTCAGTTCCTGACTTGTTAATTTTAGCCATTCTGACTGGTGTGAGGTGATATCTCATTGTGGTTTTGATTTGTATTTCCCTGATGCCGAGTGACGTGGAGCACTTTTTCATATGTCTGTTGGCCATCTGGATGTCCTCTTTGAGAAATGTCTGTTCCTGTCCTCTGCCCATTTCTTGATTGGATTGTTTGTTCTTTGGGTGTTGAGTTTGCTAAATTCCTTATAGATTTTGGATACTAGCCCTTTATCTGATATGTCATTTGCAAATATCTTCTCCCATTCTGTCAGTTGTCTTTTGGTTTTGTGAACTGTTTCCGTTGCTGTGCAGAAGCTTTTGATCTTGATGAAATCCCAATAGTTCATTTTTGCCCTTGTTTCCCTTGCCTTTGCCGTTGTTCCTAGGAAGATGTTGCTGCAGCTGAGGTCGAAGAGGTTGCTGCCTGCATTCTCCTCAAGGATTTGGATGGATTCCTTTCTCACATTGAGGTCCTTCATCCATTTAGAGTCTAATTTCATGTGTGGTGTAAGGAAGTGGTCCAATTTCATTTTTCTGCATGTGGATGTCCAATTTTACCAGCACCGTTTATTGAAGAGGCTGTCTTTTTTTCCATTGGACATTCTTTCCTGCTTTGTCGAAGATTAGTTGACCATAGAGTTGAGGGTCTATTTCTGGCCTCTCTATTCTGTTCCATTGATCTATGTGTCTGTTTTTATGCCAGTACCATGCTGTGTTGATGATGACAGCTTTGTAATAGAGCTTGAAGTCCGGAATTGTGATGCCCCCAACTTTGGCTTTCTTTTTCAATATTCCTTTGGCTATTCGAGGTCTTTGTGTCTTCCTCAATTTCTTTCATGAGTACTTTATAGTTTTCTGCATATAGATTCTTAGCCTCTTTGGTGAGGTTTATTCCTCGGTATCTTATAGTTTTGGGTGCAATTGTAAATGGGATTGACTCCTTAATTTCGCTTTCTTCTGTCTTGTTGTTGGTGTACAGAAATGCAACTGATTTTTGTGCATTGATTTTATATCCTGACACTTTACTGAATTCCTGTACAAGTTCTAGCAGTTTTGGAGTGGAGTCTTTTGGGTTTTCCAGATATAGTAGTATCATATCATCTGCGAAGAGTGATAGTTTGACTTCTTCTTTACCAATTTGGATGCCTTTAATTTCTTGTTGTTGTCTGATTGCTGAGACTAGGACTTCTAGTACTATGTTGAATAGCAGTGGTGATCATGGACATCCCTGCTGTTCCTGACCTTAACGGAAAAGCTTTCAGTTTTTCTCCATTGAGAATGATATTTGCAGTGGGTTTTTCATAGACGGCTTGGATAATATTGAGGTATGTGCCCTCTATCCCTACACTTTGAAGAGTTTTGATCAGGAAGGGATGCTGTACTTTGTCAAATGCTTTTTCAGCATCTATGGAGAGTATCATATGGTTCTTGTTCTTTCTTTTATTAATGTGTTCTATCACATTGATTGATTTGCGGATGTTGAACCAACCCTGCAGCCCTGGAATAAATCCCACTTGATCGTGGTGAATAATCCTTTTAATGTACTGTTGAATCCTATTGGCTAGTATTTTGGTGAGAATTTTTGCATCTGTGTTCATCAAGGATATTGGTCTGTAGTTCTCTTTTTTGGTGGGATCCTTGTCTGGTTTTGGGATCAAGGTGATGCTGTCCTCATAAAATGAGTTTGGAAGTTTTACTTCCCTTTCTATTTTTTGGAAGAGTTTCAGGAGACTAGGAATTAGTTCTTCTTTAAATGTTTGGTAGAATTCCCCTGGGAAGTCGTCTGGCCCTGGGCTTTTGTTTGTTTGGAGATTTTTGATGACTCTTTCAATCTCCTTACTGGTTATGGGCCTGTTCAGGTTTTCTATTTCTTCCTGGTTCAGTTGTGGTAGTTTATATGTCTCTAGGAATGCATCCATTTCTTCCAGATTGTCCAATTTGTTGGCGTAGAGTTGCTCATAGTATGTTCTTATAATTGTCTGTATTTCTTTGGTGTTAGTTGTGATCTCTCCTCTTTCATTCATGATTTTATTGATTTGGGTCCTTTCTATTTTCTTTTGGATGAGTCTGGCCAGGGGTTTATCAATCTTATGGATTCTTTCAAAGAACCAGCTCCTTGTTTCATTGATTTTTTTTCTATTGTTTTTTTGCTCTCTGTTTCACTGATGTCTGTTCTGATCTTTATGATTTCTCTTCTCCTGCTGGGTTTAGGGTTTCTCTCTTGTTCTTTCTCCAGCTCCTTTAGGTGTAGGCTTATGTTGTGTACTTGAGACCTTTCTTGTTTCTTGAGAAAGGCTTGTACCGCTATATATTTTCCTCTCAGGACTGCCTTTGCTGTGTCCCACAGATTTTGAACCGTTGTGTTTTCATTATCATGTTTCCATGAATTTTTTCAACTCTTCTTTAATTTCCTGGTTGACCCATTCATTCTTTAGAAGGATGCTCTTTAGTCTCCATGTATTTGGGTTCTTTCCAGCTTTCCTCTTGTGATTGAGTTCTAGCTTCAGACCATTGTATTCTGAAAATATGCAAGGGATGATCCTAATCTTTTGATACCAGTTGAGACCTGATTTGTGACCCAGGATGTGATCTATTCTGGAGAATGTTCCATGTGCACTAGAGAAGAATGTGTATTCTGTTGCATCGGGATGAAATGTTCTGAATAGATCTGTGATGCCCATCTGGTCCAATGTGTCATTTAAGGCCTTTATTTCCTTGTTGATCTTTCGCCTGGATGATCTGTCCATTTCAGTGAGGGGATTGTTCAAGTCCCCTACTATTATTGTATTATTATTGATGTGTTTCTTTGATTTTGTTATTAATTGGTTGATATAGTTGGCTGCTCCCACGTTAGGAGCATAGATATTTAAAATTGTTACATAATCTTCTTGTTGGACAGACCCTTTGAGTAGGATATAGTGTCCTTCCTCATCTCTTATTATAGTCTTTGGCTTAAAATCTAATTGATCTGATATAAGGATTGCCACCCCAGCTTTCTTCTGATGCCCATTAGCATGGTAAATTGTTTTCCACCCCCTCACTTTAAATCTGGAGGCGTCTTCACGTCTAAAATGAGTTTCTTGTAGGCAACATACTGATGGGTTTTGTTTTTTTATCCATTCTGATACCCTGTGTCTTTTGATTGGTCATTTAGCCTATTAACATTCAGGGTAGCTATTGAGAGATATGAATTTAGTGCCATTATTAGCCTGTAAGGTGACTGTTACTGTATATTGTCTCTGTACCTTTCTGATCGACTACTTTTAGGCTCTCTCTTTGCTTAGAGGACCCCTTTCAATATTTCCTGTAGAGCTGGTTTGGTGTTTGCAAATTCTTTCAGTTTTTGTTTGTCCTGGAAGCTTTTGATCTCTCCTTCTATTTTCAATGATAGCCTAGCTGGATAGAGTATTCTTGGCTGCATGTTTTTCTCATTTAGTGCTCTGAATATATCATGCCAGCTCTTTCTGGCCTGCCAGGTCTCTGTGGATAAGTCTGCTGCCAATCTAATATTTTTACCATTGTATGTTACAGACTTGTTTTCCCAGGCTGCTTTCAGGATTTTCTCTTTGTCACTAAGACTTGTCAATTTTACTATTAGGTGACGGGGTGTGGACCTATTCTTGTTGACTTTGAGGGGGGTTCTCTGCATCTCCTGGATTTTGATGCTTGTTCCCTTTGCCATATTAGGGAAATTCTCTCCAATAATTCTCTCCAATAGACCTTCTGCTCCCCTCTCTGTTTCTTCTTTTTCTGGAATCCCATTATTCTAATGTTTCGTCTTATGGTGTCACTTATCTCTCAAATTCTTCCCTCGTGGTCCAATAGCTGTTTGTCCCTCTTTTGCTCGGCTTCTTTATTCTCTGTCATTTGGTCTTCTATATCACTAATTCTTTCTTCTGCCTCATTGATCCTAGCAGTGAGAGCCTCCATTTTTGATTGCACCTCATTAATAGCTTTTTTGATTTCAACTTGGTTAGATTTTAGTTCTTTAATTTCTCCAGAAAGGGCTTTTATATCTCCAGAGAGGGTTTCTCTAATATCTTCCATACCTTTTCCGAGCCCGACTAGAACGTTCAGAATTGTCATTCTGAACTTTTGATCTGACATATTACCAACGTCTGTGTTGATTAGGTCCCTAGCCTTTGGTACTGTCTCTTGTTCTTTTGTCTGTGGTGATTTTTTCCGCCTTGTCATTTTGTCCAGATAAGAGGACATGAAGAATCAAATAAAATACTAAAAGGGTGGCAAAGACCCCCAGAAAAATGTGCTGTAAACAAATCAGAAGAGACCCCAAATT
>NW_025721455.1:0-59720 GCF_922984935.1 Meles meles
GGGAAAACTCCCCGGCGCCGGGGCCGCCGGCCGCGCCCCATCGTCGCGGCTCGTTTTCCGGGTGGCCGCGCCATGCCCCGAGCGAGAAAGGGCCCTGCTCCACGCGGCCCTGGGCGCTGACCAGGGCTGCCCAACGCCGGCCAATTCTCACGAGCGTTCTGCCCAAATCGATCCTGATTTGGGCAGAACGCTCGTGAGAATTGGCCGGAAAACGCCCGGCGAACACACTTCGGGCACCAGAGGGCCGCAGGGCCGCCCCCCCGGGGCCCTGTCCGGGATCGCGTGTCGTCGCGTTCCGGCACCGCCAGGAGGAGCTCCGGGCGGCGGGCCCCGGGGAGGCCGACGCCTCCCGCTCCTCAGCCTCCGGGGGTCCCCTCCCTGGCGCCGGCCGCTGGGGCCGGGCCAGCCCCGAAAGCCGGGCCCGGGCCCGGGCCTGCTTGCTCAGCCTTCCGTTGCCAGGGGCCTGAGCCTGGGGGCCTCCGCATGGGGAACCCTGAGTCCCGCGCCACGAGTCCCCCCGACCGTCCCGACGACGACGGCACCTTTCGCGGCTTCGTCCCAGCCGTGGAGTGAGAGATCACTCCGTTCCCCCACAGAGGCCAGCCCCCTCCACGGGCGCCCCGGCCGCCCGCCAGGGCGGAGATGGACGCCCAGCCACGGCGCCTCCATCCACTCTGCTCGGGGAAAACTCCCCGGCGCCGGGGCCGCCGGCCGCGCCCCATCGTCGCGGCTCGTTTTCCGGGTGGCCGCGCCATGCCCCGAGCGAGAAAAGGCCCTGCTCCACGCGGCCCTGGGCGCTGACCAGGGCTGCCCAACGCCGGCCAATTCTCACGAGCGTTCTGCCCAAATCGATCCCGATTTGGGCAGAACGCTCGTGAGAATTGGCCGGAAAACGCCCGGCGAACACACTTCGGGCACCAGAGGGCCGCAGGGCCGCCCCCCCGGGGCCCTGTCCGGGATCGCGTGTCGTCGCGTTCCGGCACCGCCAGGAGGAGCTCCGGGCGGCGGGCCCCGGGGAGGCCGACGCCTCCCGCCCCTCAGCCTCCGGGGGTCCCCTCCCTGGCGCCGGCCGCTGGGGCCGGGCCAGCCCCGAAAGCCGGGCCCGGGCCCGGGCCTGCTTGCTCAGCCTTCCGTTGCCAGGGGCCTGAGCCTGGGGGCCTCCGCATGGGGAACCCTGAGTCCCGCGCCACGAGTCCCCCCGACCGTCCCGACGACGACGGCACCTTTCGCGGCTTCGTCCCAGCCGTGGAGTGAGAGATCACTCCGTTCCCCCACAGAGGCCAGCCCCCTCCACGGGCGCCCCGGCCGCCCGCCAGGGCGGAGATGGACGCCCGGCCACGGCGCCTCCATCCACTCTGCTCGGGGAAAACTCCCCGGCGCCGGGGCCGCCGGCCGCGCCCCATCGTCGCGGCTCGTTTTCCGGGTGGCCGCGCCATGCCCCGAGCGAGAAAAGGCCCTGCTCCACGCGGCCCTGGGCGCTGACCAGGGCTGCCCAACGCCGGCCAATTCTCACGAGCGTTCTGCCCAAATCGATCCCGATTTGGGCAGAACGCTCGTGAGAATTGGCCGGAAAACGCCCGGCGAACACACTTCGGGCACCAGAGGGCCGCAGGGCCGCCCCCCCGGGGCCCTGTCCGGGATCGCGTTCGTCGCGTTCCGGCACCGCCAGGAGGAGCTCCGGGCGGCGGGCCCCGGGGAGGCCGACGCCTCCCGCTCCTCAGCCTCCGGGGGTCCCCTCCCTGGCGCCGGCCGCTGGGGCCGGGCCAGCCCCGAAAGCCGGGCCCGGGCCCGGGCCTGCTTGCTCAGCCTTCCGTTGCCAGGGGCCTGAGCCTGGGGGCCTCCGCATGGGGAACCCTGAGTCCCGCGCCACGAGTCCCCCCGACCGTCCCGGCGACGACGGCACCTTTCGCGGCTTCGTCCCAGCCGTGGAGTGAGAGATCACTCCGTTCCCCCACAGAGGCCAGCCCCCTCCACGGGCGCTCGGCCGACCGCCACGGCGGAGGCGGACGCCCGGCCACGGCACCTCCATCCACTCTGCTCGGAGAAAACTCCCCGGCGCCGGGGCCGCCGGCCGCGCCCCATCGTCGCGGCTCGTTTTCCGGGTGGCCGCGCCATGCCCCGAGCGAGAAAGGGCCCTGCTCCACGCGGCCCTGGGCGCTGACCAGGGCTGCCCAACGCCGGCCTATTCTCACGAGCGTTCTGCCCAAATCGATCCCGATTTGGGCAGAACGCTCGTGAGAATTGGCCGGAAAACGCCCGGCGAACACACTTCGGGCACCAGAGGGCCGCAGGTCCGCCCCCCCGGGGCCCTGTCCGGGATCGCGTGTCGTCGCGTTCCGGCACCGCCAGGAGGAGCTCCGGGCGGCGGGCCCCGGGGAGGCCGACGCCTCCCGCTCCTCAGCCTCCGGGGGTCCCCTCCCTGGCGCCGGCCGCTTGGGCCGGGCCAGCCCCGAAAGCCGGGCCCGGGCCCGGGCCTGCTTGCTCAGCCTTCCGTTGCCAGGGGCCTGAGCCTGGGGGCCTCCGCATGGGGAACCCTGAGTCCCGCGCCACGAGTCCCCCCGACCGTCCCGGCGACGACGGCACCTTTCGCGGCTTCGTCCCAGCCGTGGAGTGAGAGATCACTCCGTTCCCCCACAGAGGCCAGCCCCCTCCACGGGCGCCCCGGCCGCCCGCCACGGCGGAGGCGGACGCCCGGCCACGGCGCCTCCATCCACTCTGCTCGGGGAAAACTCCCCGGCGCCGGGGCCGCCGGCCGCGCCCCATCGTCGCGGCTCGTTTTCCGGGTGGCCGCGCCATGCCCCGAGCGAGAAAGGGCCCTGCTCCACGCGGCCCTGGGCGCTGACCAGGGCTGCCCAACGCCGGCCAATTCTCACGAGCGTTCTGCCCAAATCGATCCCGATTTGGGCAGAACGCTCGTGAGAATTGGCCGGAAAACGCCCGGCGAACACACTTCGGGCACCAGAGGGCCGCAGGGCCGCCCCCCCGGGGCCCTGTCCGGGATCGCGTGTCGTCGCGTTCCGGCACCGCCAGGAGGAGCTCCGGGCGGCGGGCCCCGGGGAGGCCGACGCCTCCCGCTCCTCAGCCTCCGGGGGTCCCCTCCCTGGCGCCGGCAGCTGGGGCCGGACCAGCCCCGAAAGCCGGGCCCTGGCCCGGGCCTGCTTGCTCAGCCTTCCGTTGCCAGGGGCCTGAGCCTGGGGGCCTCCCCATGGGGAACCCTGAGTCCCGCGCCACGAGTCCCCCGACCGTCCCGACGACTACGGCACCTTTCGCGGCTTCGTCCTAGCCGCGGAGTGAGAGACCAGTCCGTTTCCCCACAGAGGCCAGCCCCCTCCAGGGGCGCCCCGGCCGCCAACCACGGCGGAGGCGGACGCCAGGCCACGGCGCCTCCATCCACTCTGCTCGGGGAATACTCCCCGGCGCCGCGGCTGCCGGCCACGCCCCATCGTCGCGGCTCGTTTTCCGGGTGTCCGCGCCATGCCCCGAGCGAGAAGGGCCCTGCTGCACGCGGAACTGGGCGCTGACCAGGGCTGCCCAACGCCGGCCAATTCTCTCGAGCGTTCTGCCCAAATCGATCCCGATTTGGGCAGAACGCTCGTGCGAATTGGCCGGAAAACGCCCGGCGAACACACTTCGGGCACCACAGGGCCGCAGTGCGGCCCCCCCCGGGGCCCTGTCCGGGATCGCGGGTCGTCGCGTTCCGGCACCGCCAGGAGGAGCTCCGGGACGCGTGCCCCGGGGAGGCCGACGCCTCCCGCTCCTCAGCCTCCGGGGGTCCCCTCCCTGGCGCCGGCAGCTGGGGCCGGGACAGCCCCGAAAGCCGGGCCCGGGCCCGGGCCTGCTTGCTCAGCCTTCCGTTGCCAGGGGCCTGAGCCTGGGGGCCTCCCCATGGGGAACCCTGAGTCCCGCGCCACGAGTCCCCCGACCGTCCCGGCGACAACGGCACCTTTCGCGGCTTCGTCCTAGCCGCGGAGTGAGAGACCAGTCCGTTTCCCCACAGAGGCCAGCCCCCTCCAGGGGCGCCCCGGCCGCCCGCCACGGCGGAGGCGGACGCCCGGCCACGGCGCCTCCATCCACTCTGCTCGGGGAAAAGTCCCCGGCGCCGCGGCTGCCGGCGGCGCCCCATCGTCGCGGCTCGTTTTCCGGGTGGCCGCGCCGTGCCCCGAGCGAGAAGGGCCCTGCTGCACGCGGAACTGGGCGCTGACCAGGGCTGCCCAACGCCGGCCAATTCTCACGAGCGTTGGCAGAACGCTCGTGAGAATTGGCCGGAAAACGCCCGGCGAACAAACTTCGGGCACCACAGGGCCGCAGGGCGGCCCCCCCCGGGGCCCTGTCCGGGTTCGCCTGTCGTCGCGTTCCGGCACCGCCAGGAGGAGCTCCGGGAGGCGTGCCCCGGGGAGGCCGACGCCTCCCGCTCCTCAGCCTCCGGGGGTCCCCTCCCTGGCGCCGGCAGCTGGGGCCGGGCCAGCCCCGAAAGCCGGGCCCGGGCCCGGGCCTGCTTGCTCAGCCTTCCGTTGCCAGGGGCCTGACCTTACGGGCATCCCCATGGGGAACCCTGAGTCCCGCGCCACGAGTCCCCCGACCGTCCCGGCGACAACGGCACCTTTCGCGGCTTTGTCCTTGCCGCGGAGTGAGAGACCAGTCCGTTTCCCCACAGAGGCCAGCCCCCTCCAGGGGCACCCCGGCCGCCCGCCACGGCGGAGGCGGACGCCCGGCCACGGCGCCTCCATCCACTCTGCTCGGGGAAAACTCCCCGGCGCCGCGGCTGCCGGCCGCGCCCCATCGTCCCGGCTCGTTTTCCGGGTGGCCGCGCCATGCCCCGAGCGAGAAAGGGCCCTGCTGCACGCGGAACTGGGCGCTGACCAGGGCTGCCCAACGCCGGCCAATTCTCACGAGCGTTCTGCCCAAATCGATCCCGATTTGGGCAGAACGCTCGTGAGAATTGGCCGGAAAACGCCCGGCGAACACACTTCGGGCACCACAGGGCCGCAGGGCGGCCCCCCCCGGGGCCCTGTCCGGGATCGCCTGTCGTCGCGTTCCGGCACCGCCAGGAGGAGCTCCGGGAGGCGTGCCCCGGGGAGGCCAACGCCTCCCGCTCCTCAGCCTCCGGGGGTCCCCTCCCTGGCGCCGGCAGCTGGGGCCGGACCAGCTCCGAAAGCCGGGCCCGGGCCCGGGCCTGCTTGCTCAGGCTTCCGTTGCCAGGGGCCTGAGCCTGGGGGCCTCCCCATGGGGAACCCTGAGTCCCTCGTCACGAGTCCACCGACCGTCCCGGCGACAACGGCACCTTTCGCGGCTTCGTCCTAGCCGCGGAGTGAGAGACCAGTCCGTTTCCCCACAGAGGCCAGCCCCCTCCAGTGGCGCCCCGGCCGCCCGCCACGGCGGAGGCGGACGCCCGGCCACGGCGCCTCCATCCACTCTGCTCGGGGAAAACTCCCCGGCGCCGGGGCCGCCGGCCGCGCCCCATCGTCGCGGCTCGTTTTCCGGGTGGCCGCGCCATGCCCCGAGCGAGAAAGGGCCCTGCTCCACGCGGCCCTGGGCGCTGACCAGGGCTGCCCAACGCCGGCCAATTCTCACGAGCGTTCTGCCCAAATCGATCCCGATTTGGGCAGAACGCTCGTGAGAATTGGCCGGAAAACGCCCGGCGAACACACTTCGGGCACCAGAGGGCCGCAGGGCCGCCCCCCCGGGGCCCTGTCCGGGATCACGTGTCGTCGCGTTCCGGCACCGCCAGGAGGAGCTCCGGGCGGCGGGCCCCGGGGAGGCCGACGCCTCCCGCCGCTCAGCCTCCGGGGGTCCCCTCCCTGGCGCCGGCCGCTGGGGCCGGGCCAGCCCCGAAAGCCGGGCCCGGGCCCGGCCCTGCTTGCTCAGCCTTCCGTTGCCAGGGGCCTGAGCCTGGGGGCCTCCGCATGGGGAACCCTGAATCCCGCGCCACGAGTCCCCCCGACTGTCCCGGCGACGACGGCACCTTTCGCGGCTTCGTCCCAGCCGTGGAGTGAGAGATCACTCCGTTCCCCCACAGAGGCCAGCCACCTCCACGGGCGCCCCGGCCGCCCGCCACGGCGGAGGCGGACGCCCGGCCACGGCGCCTCCATCCACTCTGCTCGGGGAAAACTCCCCGGCGCCGGGGCCGCCGGCCGCGCACCATCGTCGCGGCTCGTTTTCCGGGTGGCCGCGCCATGCCCCGAGCGAGAAAGGGCCCTACTCCACGCGGCCCTGGGCGCTGACCAGGGCTGCCCAACGCCGGCCAATTCTCACCAGCGTTCTGCCCAAATCGATCCCGATTTGGGCAGAACGCTCGTGAGAATTGGCCGGAAAACGCCCGGCGAACACACTTCGGGCACCAGAGGGCCGCAGGGCCGCCCCCCCGGGGCCCTGTCCGGGATCGCGTGTCGTCGCGTTCCGGCACCGCCAGGAGGAGCTCCAGGCGGCGGGCCCCGGGGAGGCCGACGCCTCCCGCCCCTCAGCCTCCGGGGGTCCCCTCCCTGGCGCCGGCCGCTGGGGCCGGGCCAGCCCCGAAAGCCGGGCCCGGGCCCGGGCCTGCTTGCTCAGCCTTCCGTTGCCAGGGGCCTGAGCCTGGGGGCCTCCGCATGGGGAACCCTGAGTCCCGCGCCACGAGTCCCCCCGACCGTCCCGGCGACGACGGCACCTTTCGCGGCTTCGTCCCAGCCGTGGAGTGAGAGATCACTCCGTTCCCCCACAGAGGCCAGCCCCCTCCACGGGCGCCCCGGCCGCCCGCCACGGCGGAGGCAGACGCCCGGCCACGGCGCCACCATCCACTCTGCTCGGGGAAAACTCCCGGGCGCCGGGGCCGCCGGCCGCGCCCCATCGTCGCGGCTCGTTTTCCGGGTGGCCGCGCCATGCCCCGAGCGAGAAAGGGCCCTGCTCCACGCGGCCCTGGGCGCTGACCAGAGCTGCCCAACGCCGGGCAATTCTCACGAGCGTTCTGCCCAAATCGATCCCGATTTGGGCAGAACGCTCGTGAGAATTGGCCGGAAAACACCCGGCGAACACACTTCGGGCACCAGAGGGCCGCAGGGCCGCCACCCCGGGGCCCTGTCCGGGATCGCGTGTCGTCGCGTTCCGGCACCGCCAGGAGGAGCTCCGGGCGGCGGGCCCCGGGGAGGCCGACGCCTCCCGCCCCTCAGCCTCCGGGGGTCCCCTCCCTGGCGCCGGCCGCTGGGGCCGGGCCAGCCCCGAAAGCCGGGCCCGGGCCCGGGCCTGCTTGCTCAGCCTTCCGTTGCCAGGGGCCTGAGCCTGGGGGCCTCCGCATGGGGAACCCTGAGTCCCGCGCCACGAGTCCCCCCGACCGTCCCGGCGACGACGGCACCTTTCGCGGCTTCGTCCCAGCCGTGGAGTGAGAGATCACTCCGTTCCCCCACAGAGGCCAGCCCCCTCCACGGGCGCCCCGGCCGCACACCACGGCGGAGGCGGACGCCCGGCCACGGCGCCTCCATCCATTCTGCACGGGGAAAACTCCCCGGCGCCGGGGCCGCCGGCCGGGCCCCATCGTCGCGGCTCGTTTTCCGGGTGGCCGCGCCATGCCCCGAGCGAGAAAGGGCCCTGCTCCACGCGGCCCTGGGCGCTGACCAGGGCTGCCCAACGCCGGCCAATTCTCACGAGCCTTCTGCCCAAATCGATCCTGATTTGGGCAGAACGCTCGTGAGAATTTGCCGGAAAACGCCCGGCGAACACACTTCGGGCACCAGAGGGCCGCAGGGCCGCCCCCCCGGGGCCCTGTCCGGGATCGCGTGTCGTCGCGTTCCGGCACCGCCAGGAGGAGCTCCGGGCGGCGGGCCCCGGGGAGGCCTACGCCTCCCGCCGCTCAGCCTCCGGGGGTCCCCTCCCTGGCGCCGGCCGCTGGGGCCGGGCCAGCCCCGAAAGCCGGGCCCGGGCCCGGGCCTGCTTGCTCAGCCTTCCGTTGCCAGGGGCCTGAGCCTGGGGGCCTCCGCATGGGGAACCCTGAGTCCCGCGCCACGAGTCCCCCCGACCGTCCCGGCGACGACGGCACCTTTCGCGGCTTCGTCCCAGCCGTGGAGTGAGAGATCACTCCGTTCCCCCACAGAGGCCAGCCCCCTCCACGGGCGCCCCGGCCGCCCTCCACGGCGGAGGCGGACGCCAGGCCACGGCACCTCCATCCACTCTGCTCGGGTAAAACTCCCCGGCGCCGGGGCCGCCGGCCGCGCCCCATCGTCGCGGCTCGTTTTCCGGGTGGCCGCGCCATGCCCCGAGCGAGAAAGGGCCCTGCTCCACGCGGCCCTGGGCGCTGACCAGGGCTGCCCAACGCCGGCCAATTCTCACGAGCGTTCTGCCCAAATCGATCCTGATTTGGGCAGAACGCTCGTGAGAATTGGCCGGAAAACGCCCGGCGAACACACTTCGGGCACCAGAGGGCCGCAGGGCCGCCCCCCCGGGGCCCTGTCCGGGATCGCGTGTCGTCGCGTTCCGGCACCGCCAGGAGGAGCTCCGGGCGGCGGGCCCCGGGGCGGGCGACGCCTCCCGCACCTCAGCCTCCGGGGGTCCCCTCCCTGGCGCCGGCCGCTGGGGCCGGGCCAGCCCCGAAAGCCGGGCCCGGGCCCGGGCCTGCTTGCTCAGCCTTCCGTTGCCAGGGGCCTGAGCCTGGGGGCCTCCGCATGGGGAACCCTGAGTCCCGCGCCACGAGTCCCCCCGACCGTCCCGGCGACGACGGCACCTTCGCGGCTTCGTCCCAGCCGTGGAGTGAGAGATCACTCCGTTCCCCCACAGAGGCCAGCCCCCTCCACGGGCGCCCCGGCCGCCCGCCAGGGCGGAGGTGGACGCCCGGCCACGGCGCCTCCATCCACTCTGCTCGGGGAAAACTCCCCGGCGCCGGGGCCGCCGGCCGCGCCCCATCGTCGCGGCTCGTTTTCCGGGTGGCCGCGCCATGCCCCGAGCGAGAAAGGGCCCTGCTCCACGCGGCCCTGGGCGCTGACCAGGGCTGCCCAACGCCGGCCAATTCTCACGAGCGTTCTGCCCAAATCGATCCCGATTTGGGCAGAACGCTCGTGAGAATTGGCCGGAAAACGCCCGGCGAACACACTTCGGGCACCAGAGGGCCGCAGGGCCGCCCCCCCGGGGCCCTGTCCGGGATCGCGTGTCGTCGCGTTCCGGCACCGCCAGGAGGAGCTCCGGGCGGCGGGCCCCGGGGAGGCCGACGCCTCCCGCTCCTCAGCCTCCGGGGGTCCCCTCCCTGGCGCCGGCCGCTGGGGCCGGGCCAGCCCCGAAAGCCGGGCCCGGGCCCGGGCCTGCTTGCTCAGCCTTCCGTTGCCAGGGGCCTGAGCCTGGGGGCCTCCGCATGGGGAACCCTGAGTCCCGCGCCACGAGTCCCCCCGACCGTCCCGGCGACGACGGCACCTTCGCGGCTTCGTCCCAGCCGTGGAGTGAGAGATCACTCCGTTCCCCCACAGAGGCCAGCCCCCTCCACGGGCGCCCCGGCCGCCCGCCAGGGCGGAGGTGGACGCCCGGCCACGGCGCCTCCATCCACTCTGCTCGGGGAAAACTCCCCGGCGCCGGGGCCGCCGGCCGCGCCCCATCGTCGCGGCTCGTTTTCCGGGTGGCCGCGCCATGCCCCGAGCGAGAAAGGGCCCTGCTCCACGCGGCCCTGGGCGCTGACCAGGGCTGCCCAACGCCGGCCAATTCTCACGAGCGTTCTGCCCAAATCGATCCCGATTTGGGCAGAACGCTCGTGAGAATTGGCCGGAAAACGCCCGGCGAACACACTTCGGGCACCAGAGGGCCGCAGGGCCGCCCCCCCGGGGCCCTGTCCGGGATCGCGTGTCGTCGCGTTCCGGCACCGCCAGGAGGAGCTCCGGGCGGCGGGCCCCGGGGAGGCCGACGCCTCCCGCTCCTCAGCCTCCGGGGGTCCCCTCCCTGGCGCCGGCCGCTGGGGCCGGGCCAGCCCCGAAAGCCGGGCCCGGGCCCGGGCCTGCTTGCTCAGCCTTCCGTTGCCAGGGGCCTGAGCCTGGGGGCCTCCGCATGGGGAACCCTGAGTCCCGCGCCACGAGTCCCCCCGACCGTCCCGGCGACGACGGCACCTTTCGCGGCTTCGTCCCAGCCGTGGAGTGAGAGATCACTCCGTTCCCCCACAGAGGCCAGCCCCCTCCACGGGCGCTCGGCCGACCGCCACGGCGGAGGCGGACGCCCGGCCACGGCGCCTCCATCCACTCTGCTCGGGGAAAACTCCCGGGCGCCGGGGCCGCCGGCCGCGCCCCATCGTCGCGGATCGTTTTCCGGGTGGCCGCGCCATGCCCCGAGCGAGAAAGGGCCCTGCTCCACGCGGCCCTGGGCGCTGACCAGGGCTGCCCAACGCCGGGCAATTCTCACGAGCGTTCTGCCCAAATCGATCCCGATTTGGGCAGAACGCTCGTGAGAATTGGCCGGAAAACACCCGGCGAACACACTTCGGGCACCAGGGGCCGCAGGGCCGCCACCCCGGGGCCCTGTCCGGGATCGCGTGTCGTCGCGTTCCGGCACCGCCAGGAGGAGCTCCGGGCGGCGGGCCCCGGGGAGGCCGACGCCTCCCGCCCCTCAGCCTCCGGGGGTCCCCTCCCTGGCGCCGGCCGCTGGGGCCGGGCCAGCCCCGAAAGCCGGGCCCGGGCCCGGGACTGCTTGCTCAGCCTTCCGTTGCCAGGGGCCTGAGCCTGGGGGCCTCCGCATGGGGAACCCTGAGTCCCGCGCCACGAGTCCCCCCGACCGTCCCGGCGACGACGGCACCTTTCGCGGCTTCGTCCCAGCCGTGGAGTGAGAGATCACTCCGTTCCCCCACAGAGGCCAGCCCCCTCCACGGGCGCTCCGGCCGCCCGCCACGGCGGAGGCGGACGCCCGGCCACGGCGCCTCCATCCACTCTGCTCGGGGAAAACTCCCCGGCGCCGGGGCCGCCGGCCGCGCCCCATCGTCGCGGCTCGTTTTCCGGGTGGCCGCGCCATGCCCCGAGCGAGAAAGGGCCCTGCTCCACGCGGCCCTGGGCGCTGACCAGGGCTGCCCAACGCCGGCCAATTCTCACGAGCGTTCTGCCCAAATCGATCCCGATTTGGGCAGAACGCTCGTGAGAATTGGCCGGAAAACGCCCGGCGAACACACTTCGGGCACCAGAGGGCCGCAGGGCCGCCCCCCCCGGGGCCCTGTCCGGGATCGCGTGTCGTCGCGTTCCGGCACCGCCAGGAGGAGCTCCGGGCGGCGGGCCCAGGGGAGGCCGACGCCTCCCGCCCCTCAGCCTCCGGGGGTCCCCTCCCTGGCGCCGGCCGCTGGGGCCGGGCCAGCCCCGAAAGCCGGGCCCGGGCCCGGGCCTGCTTGCTCAGCCTTCCGTTGCCAGGGGCCTGAGCCTGGGGGCCTCCGCATGGGGAACACTGAGTCCCGCGCCACGAGTCCCCCCGACCGTCCCGGCGACGACGGCACCTTTCGCGGCTTCGTCCCAGCCGTGGAGTGAGAGATCACTCCGTTCCCCCACAGAGGCCAGCCCCCTCCACGGGCGCCCCGGCCGCACACCACGGCGGAGGCGGACGCCCGGCCACGGCGCCTCCATCCACTCTGCACGGGGAAAACTCCCCTGCGCCGGGGCCGCCGGCCGCGCCCCATCGTCGCGGCTCGTTTTCCGGGTGGCCGCGCCATGCCCCGAGCGAGAAAGGGCCCTGCTCCACGCGGCCCTGGGCGCTGACCAGGGCTGCCCAACGCCGGCCAATTCTCACGAGCGTTCTGCCCAACTCGATCCCGATTTGGGCAGAACGCTCGTGAGAATTGGCCGGAAAAAGCCCGGCGAACACACTTCGGGCAACAGAGGGCCGCAGGGCCGCCCCCCCGGGGCCCTGTCCGGGATCGCGTGTCGTCGCGTTCCGGCACCGCCAGGAGGAGCTCCGGGCGGCGGGCCCCGGGGCGGCCGACGCCTCCCGCACCTCAGCCTCCGGGGGTCCCCTCCCTGGCGCCGGCCGCTGGGGCCGGGCCAGCCCCGAAAGCCGGGCCCGGGCCCGGGCCTGCTTGCTCAGCCTTCCGTTGCCAGGGGCCTGAGCCTGGGGGCCTCCGCATGGGGAACCCTGAGTCCCGCGCCACGAGTCCCCCCGACCGTCCCGGCGACGACGGCACCTTCGCGGCTTCGTCCCAGCCGTGGAGTGAGAGATCACTCCGTTCCCCCACAGAGGCCAGCCCCCTCCACGGGCGCCCCGGCCGCCCGCCAGGGCGGAGGTGGACGCCCGGCCACGGCGCCTCCATCCACTCTGCTCGGGGAAAACTCCCCGGCGCCGGGGCCGCCGGCCGCGCCCCATCGTCGCGGCTCGTTTTCCGGGTGGCCGCGCCATGCCCCGAGCGAGAAAGGGCCCTGCTCCACGCGGCCCTGGGCGCTGACCAGGGCTGCCCAACGCCGGCCAATTCTCACGAGCGTTCTGCCCAAATCGATCCCGATTTGGGCAGAACGCTCGTGAGAATTGGCCGGAAAACGCCCGGCGAACACACTTCGGGCACCAGAGGGCCGCAGGGCCGCCCCCCCGGGGCCCTGTCCGGGATCGCGTGTCGTCGCGTTCCGGCACCGCCAGGAGGAGCTCCGGGCGGCGGGCCCCGGGGAGGCCGACGCCTCCCGCTCCTCAGCCTCCGGGGGTCCCCTCCCTGGCGCCGGCCGCTGGGGCCGGGCCAGCCCCGAAAGCCGGGCCCGGGCCCGGGCCTGCTTGCTCAGCCTTCCGTTGCCAGGGGCCTGAGCCTGGGGGCCTCCGCATGGGGAACCCTGAGTCCCGCGCCACGAGTCCCCCCGACCGTCCCGGCGACGACGGCACCTTCGCGGCTTCGTCCCAGCCGTGGAGTGAGAGATCACTCCGTTCCCCCACAGAGGCCAGCCCCCTCCACGGGCGCCCCGGCCGCCCGCCAGGGCGGAGGTGGACGCCCGGCCACGGCGCCTCCATCCACTCTGCTCGGGGAAAACTCCCCGGCGCCGGGGCCGCCGGCCGCGCCCCATCGTCGCGGCTCGTTTTCCGGGTGGCCGCGCCATGCCCCGAGCGAGAAAGGGCCCTGCTCCACGCGGCCCTGGGCGCTGACCAGGGCTGCCCAACGCCGGCCAATTCTCACGAGCGTTCTGCCCAAATCGATCCCGATTTGGGCAGAACGCTCGTGAGAATTGGCCGGAAAACGCCCGGCGAACACACTTCGGGCACCAGAGGGCCGCAGGGCCGCCCCCCCGGGGCCCTGTCCGGGATCGCGTGTCGTCGCGTTCCGGCACCGCCAGGAGGAGCTCCGGGCGGCGGGCCCCGGGGAGGCCGACGCCTCCCGCTCCTCAGCCTCCGGGGGTCCCCTCCCTGGCGCCGGCCGCTGGGGCCGGGCCAGCCCCGAAAGCCGGGCCCGGGCCCGGGCCTGCTTGCTCAGCCTTCCGTTGCCAGGGGCCTGAGCCTGGGGGCCTCCGCATGGGGAACCCTGAGTCCCGCGCCACGAGTCCCCCCGACCGTCCCGGCGACGACGGCACCTTTCGCGGCTTCGTCCCAGCCGTGGAGTGAGAGATCACTCCGTTCCCCCACAGAGGCCAGCCCCCTCCACGGGCGCTCGGCCGACCGCCACGGCGGAGGCGGACGCCCGGCCACGGCGCCTCCATCCACTCTGCTCGGGGAAAACTCCCGGGCGCCGGGGCCGCCGGCCGCGCCCCATCGTCGCGGATCGTTTTCCGGGTGGCCGCGCCATGCTCCGAGCGAGAAAGGGCCCTGCTCCACGCGGCCCTGGGCGCTGACCAGGGCTGCCCAACGCCGGGCAATTCTCACGAGCGTTCTGCCCAAATCGATCCCGATTTGGGCAGAACGCTCGTGAGAATTGGCCGGAAAACGCCCGGCGAACACACTTCGGGCACCAGAGGGCCGCAGGGCCGCCCCCCCGGGGCCCTGTCCGGGATCGCGTGTCGTCGCGTTCCGGCACCGCCAGGAGGAGCTCCGGGCGGCGGGCCCCGGGGAGGCCGACGCCTCCCGCTCCTCAGCCTCCGGGGGTCCCCTCCCTGGCCCCGGCCGCTGGGGCCGGGCCAGCCCCGAAAGCCGGGCCCGGGCCCGGGCCTGCTTGCTCAGCCTTCCGTTGCCAGGGGCCTGAGCCTGGGGGCCTCCGCATGGGGAACCCTGAGTCCCGCGCCACGAGTCCCCCCGACCGTCCCGGCGACGACGGCACCTTTCGCGGCTTCGTCCCAGCCGTGGAGTGAGAGATCACTCCGTTCCCCCACAGAGGCCAGCCCCCTCCACGGGCGCCCCGGCCGCCCGCCACGGCGGAGGCGGACGCCCGGCCACGGCGCCTCCATCCACTCTGCTCGGGGAAAACTCCCCGGCGCCGGGGCCGCCGGCCGCGCCCCATCGTCGCGGCTCGTTTTCCGGGTGGCCGCGCCATGCCCCGAGCGGAGAAAGGGCCCTGCTCCACGCGGCCCTGGGCGCTGACCAGGGCTGCCCAACGCCGGCCAATTCTCACGAGCGTTCTGCCCAAATCGATCCCGATTTGGGCAGAACGCTCGTGAGAATTGGCCGGGAAAACGCCCGGCGAACACACTTCGGGCACCAGAGGGCCGCAGGGCCGCCCCCCCGGGGCCCTGTCCGGGATCGCGTGTTGTCGCGTTCCGGCACCGCCAGGAGGAGCTCCGGGCGGCGGGCCCCGGGGAGGCCGACGCCTCCCGCCGCTCAGCCTCCGGGGGTCCCCTCCTGGCGCCGGCCGCTGGGGCCGGGCCAGCCCCGAAAGCCGGGCCCAGGCCCGGGCCTGCTTGCTCAGCCTTCCGTTGCCAGGGGCCTGAGCCTGGGGGCCTCCGCATGGGGAACCCTGAGTCCCGCGCCACGAGTCCCCCCGACCGTCCCGGCGACGACGGCACCTTTCGCGGCTTCGTCCCAGCCGTGGAGTGAGAGATCACTCCGTTCCCCCACAGAGGCCAGCCCCCTCCACGGGCGCCCCGGCCGCCCGCCACGGCGGAGGCGGACGCCCGGCCACGGCGCCTCCATCCACTCTGCTCGGGGAAAACTCCCCGGCGCCGGGGCCGCCGGCCGCGCCCCATCGTCTCGGCTCGTTTTCCGGGTGGCCGCGCCATGCCCCGAGCGAGAAAGGGCCCTGCTCCACGCGGCCCTGGGCGCTGACCAGGGCTGCCTAACGCCGGCCAATTCTCACGAGCGTTCTGCCCAAATCGATCCCGATTTGGGCAGAACGCTCGTGAGAATTGGCCGGAAAACGCCCGGCGAACACACTTCGGGCACCAGAGGGCCGCAGGGCCGCCCCCCCGGGGCCCTGTCCGGGATCGCGTGTCGTCGCATTCCGTCACCGCCAGGAGGAGCTCCGGGCGGCGGGATCCGGGGAGGCCGACGCCTCCCGCCGCTCAGCCTCCGGGGGTCCCCTCCCTGGCGCCGGCCGCTGGGGCCGGGTCAGCCCCGAAAGCCGGGCCCGGGCCCGGGCCTGCTTGCTCAGCCTTCCGTTGCCAGGGGCCTGAGCCTGGGGGCCTCCGCATGGGGAACCCTGAGTCCCGTGCCACGAGTCCCCCCGACCGTCCCGGCGACGACGGCACCTTTCGCGGCTTCGTCCCAGCCGTGGAGTGAGAGATCACTCCGTTCCCCCACAGAGGCCAGCCCCCTCCACGGGCGCCCCGGCCGCCCGCCACGGCGGAGGCGGACGCCCGGCCACGGCGCCTCCATCCACTCTGCTCGGGGAAAACTCCCCGGCGCCGGGGCCGCCGGCCGCGCCCCATCGTCGCGGCTCGTTTTCCGGGTGGCCGCGCCATGCCCCGAGCGAGAAAGGGCCCTGCTCCACGCGGCCCTGGGCGCTGACCAGGGCTGCCCAACGCCGGCCAATTCTCACGAGCGTTCTGCCCAAATCGATCCTGATTTGGGCAGAACGCTCGTGAGAATTGGCCGGAAAACGCCCGGCGAACACACTTCGGGCACCAGAGGGCCGCAGGGCCGCCCCCCCGGGGCCCTGTCCGGGATCGCGTGTCGTCGCGTTCCGGCACCGCCAGGAGGAGCTCCGGGCGGCGGGCCCCGGGGAGGCCGACGCCTCCCGCTCCTCAGCCTCCGGGGGTCCCCTCCCTGGCGCCGGCCGCTGGGGCCGGGCCAGCCCCGAAAGCCGGGCCCGGGCCCGGGCCTGCTTGCTCAGCCTTCCGTTGCCAGGGGCCTGAGCCTGGGGGCCTCCGCATGGGGAACCCTGAGTCCCGCGCCACGAGTCCCCCCGACCGTCCCGACGACGACGGCACCTTTCGCGGCTTCGTCCCAGCCGTGGAGTGAGAGATCACTCCGTTCCCCCACAGAGGCCAGCCCCCTCCACGGGCGCCCCGGCCGCCCGCCAGGGCGGAGATGGACGCCCGGCCACGGCGCCTCCATCCACTCTGCTCGGGGAAAACTCCCCGGCGCCGGGGCCGCCGGCCGCGCCCCATCGTCGCGGCTCGTTTTCCGGGTGGCCGCGCCATGCCCCGAGCGAGAAAAGGCCCTGCTCCACGCGGCCCTGGGCGCTGACCAGGGCTGCCCAACGCCGGCCAATTCTCACGAGCGTTCTGCCCAAATCGATCCCGATTTGGGCAGAACGCTCGTGAGAATTGGCCGGAAAACGCCCGGCGAACACACTTCGGGCACCAGAGGGCCGCAGGGCCGCCCCCCCGGGGCCCTGTCCGGGATCGCGTGTCGTCGCGTTCCGGCACCGCCAGGAGGAGCTCCGGGCGGCGGGCCCCGGGGAGGCCGACGCCTCCCGCTCCTCAGCCTCCGGGGGTCCCCTCCCTGGCGCCGGCCGCTGGGGCCGGGCCAGCCCCGAAAGCCGGGCCCGGGCCCGGGCCTGCTTGCTCAGCCTTCCGTTGCCAGGGGCCTGAGCCTGGGGGCCTCCGCATGGGGAACCCTGAGTCCCGCGCCACGAGTCCCCCCGACCGTCCCGACGACGACGGCACCTTTCGCGGCTTCGTCCCAGCCGTGGAGTGAGAGATCACTCCGTTCCCCCACAGAGGCCAGCCCCCTCCACGGGCGCCCCGGCCGCCCGCCAGGGCGGAGATGGACGCCCGGCCACGGCGC
Organism: Meles meles; assembly: GCF_922984935.1. Classification (NCBI taxonomy): domain Eukaryota; kingdom Metazoa; phylum Chordata; class Mammalia; order Carnivora; family Mustelidae; genus Meles; species Meles meles. Next base: position 16,975 of record NW_025721455.1, read on the forward strand.
CTCCATCCACTCTGCTCGGGGAAAACTCCCCGGCGCCGGGGCCGCCGGCCGCGCCCCATCGTCGCGGCTCGTTTTCCGGGTGGCCGCGCCATGCCCCGAGCGAGAAAAGGCCCTGCTCCACGCGGCCCTGGGCGCTGACCAGGGCTGCCCAACGCCGGCCAATTCTCACGAGCGTTCTGCCCAAATCGATCCCGATTTGGGCAGAACGCTCGTGAGAATTGGCCGGAAAACGCCCGGCGAACACACTTCGGGCACCAGAGGGCCGCAGGGCCGCCCCCCCGGGGCCCTGTCCGGGATCGCGTTCGTCGCGTTCCGGCACCGCCAGGAGGAGCTCCGGGCGGCGGGCCCCGGGGAGGCCGACGCCTCCCGCTCCTCAGCCTCCGGGGGTCCCCTCCCTGGCGCCGGCCGCTGGGGCCGGGCCAGCCCCGAAAGCCGGGCCCGGGCCCGGGCCTGCTTGCTCAGCCTTCCGTTGCCAGGGGCCTGAGCCTGGGGGCCTCCGCATGGGGAACCCTGAGTCCCGCGCCACGAGTCCCCCCGACCGTCCCGGCGACGACGGCACCTTTCGCGGCTTCGTCCCAGCCGTGGAGTGAGAGATCACTCCGTTCCCCCACAGAGGCCAGCCCCCTCCACGGGCGCTCGGCCGACCGCCACGGCGGAGGCGGACGCCCGGCCACGGCACCTCCATCCACTCTGCTCGGAGAAAACTCCCCGGCGCCGGGGCCGCCGGCCGCGCCCCATCGTCGCGGCTCGTTTTCCGGGTGGCCGCGCCATGCCCCGAGCGAGAAAGGGCCCTGCTCCACGCGGCCCTGGGCGCTGACCAGGGCTGCCCAACGCCGGCCTATTCTCACGAGCGTTCTGCCCAAATCGATCCCGATTTGGGCAGAACGCTCGTGAGAATTGGCCGGAAAACGCCCGGCGAACACACTTCGGGCACCAGAGGGCCGCAGGTCCGCCCCCCCGGGGCCCTGTCCGGGATCGCGTGTCGTCGCGTTCCGGCACCGCCAGGAGGAGCTCCGGGCGGCGGGCCCCGGGGAGGCCGACGCCTCCCGCTCCTCAGCCTCCGGGGGTCCCCTCCCTGGCGCCGGCCGCTTGGGCCGGGCCAGCCCCGAAAGCCGGGCCCGGGCCCGGGCCTGCTTGCTCAGCCTTCCGTTGCCAGGGGCCTGAGCCTGGGGGCCTCCGCATGGGGAACCCTGAGTCCCGCGCCACGAGTCCCCCCGACCGTCCCGGCGACGACGGCACCTTTCGCGGCTTCGTCCCAGCCGTGGAGTGAGAGATCACTCCGTTCCCCCACAGAGGCCAGCCCCCTCCACGGGCGCCCCGGCCGCCCGCCACGGCGGAGGCGGACGCCCGGCCACGGCGCCTCCATCCACTCTGCTCGGGGAAAACTCCCCGGCGCCGGGGCCGCCGGCCGCGCCCCATCGTCGCGGCTCGTTTTCCGGGTGGCCGCGCCATGCCCCGAGCGAGAAAGGGCCCTGCTCCACGCGGCCCTGGGCGCTGACCAGGGCTGCCCAACGCCGGCCAATTCTCACGAGCGTTCTGCCCAAATCGATCCCGATTTGGGCAGAACGCTCGTGAGAATTGGCCGGAAAACGCCCGGCGAACACACTTCGGGCACCAGAGGGCCGCAGGGCCGCCCCCCCCGGGGCCCTGTCCGGGATCGCGTGTCGTCGCGTTCCGGCACCGCCAGGAGGAGCTCCGGGCGGCGGGCCCCGGGGAGGCCGACGCCTCCCGCTCCTCAGCCTCCGGGGGTCCCCTCCCTGGCGCCGGCAGCTGGGGCCGGACCAGCCCCGAAAGCCGGGCCCTGGCCCGGGCCTGCTTGCTCAGCCTTCCGTTGCCAGGGGCCTGAGCCTGGGGGCCTCCCCATGGGGAACCCTGAGTCCCGCGCCACGAGTCCCCCGACCGTCCCGACGACTACGGCACCTTTCGCGGCTTCGTCCTAGCCGCGGAGTGAGAGACCAGTCCGTTTCCCCACAGAGGCCAGCCCCCTCCAGGGGCGCCCCGGCCGCCAACCACGGCGGAGGCGGACGCCAGGCCACGGCGCCTCCATCCACTCTGCTCGGGGAATACTCCCCGGCGCCGCGGCTGCCGGCCACGCCCCATCGTCGCGGCTCGTTTTCCGGGTGTCCGCGCCATGCCCCGAGCGAGAAGGGCCCTGCTGCACGCGGAACTGGGCGCTGACCAGGGCTGCCCAACGCCGGCCAATTCTCTCGAGCGTTCTGCCCAAATCGATCCCGATTTGGGCAGAACGCTCGTGCGAATTGGCCGGAAAACGCCCGGCGAACACACTTCGGGCACCACAGGGCCGCAGTGCGGCCCCCCCCGGGGCCCTGTCCGGGATCGCGGGTCGTCGCGTTCCGGCACCGCCAGGAGGAGCTCCGGGACGCGTGCCCCGGGGAGGCCGACGCCTCCCGCTCCTCAGCCTCCGGGGGTCCCCTCCCTGGCGCCGGCAGCTGGGGCCGGGACAGCCCCGAAAGCCGGGCCCGGGCCCGGGCCTGCTTGCTCAGCCTTCCGTTGCCAGGGGCCTGAGCCTGGGGGCCTCCCCATGGGGAACCCTGAGTCCCGCGCCAATGGGGAACCCTGAGTCCCGCGCCACGAGTCCCCCGACCGTCCCGGCGACAACGGCACCTTTCGCGGCTTCGTCCTAGCCGCGGAGTGAGAGACCAGTCCGTTTCCCCACAGAGGCCAGCCCCCTCCAGGGGCGCCCCGGCCGCCCGCCACGGCGGAGGCGGACGCCCGGCCACGGCGCCTCCATCCACTCTGCTCGGGGAAAAGTCCCCGGCGCCGCGGCTGCCGGCGGCGCCCCATCGTCGCGGCTCGTTTTCCGGGTGGCCGCGCCGTGCCCCGAGCGAGAAGGGCCCTGCTGCACGCGGAACTGGGCGCTGACCAGGGCTGCCCAACGCCGGCCAATTCTCACGAGCGTTGGCAGAACGCTCGTGAGAATTGGCCGGAAAACGCCCGGCGAACAAACTTCGGGCACCACAGGGCCGCAGGGCGGCCCCCCCCGGGGCCCTGTCCGGGTTCGCCTGTCGTCGCGTTCCGGCACCGCCAGGAGGAGCTCCGGGAGGCGTGCCCCGGGGAGGCCGACGCCTCCCGCTCCTCAGCCTCCGGGGGTCCCCTCCCTGGCGCCGGCAGCTGGGGCCGGGCCAGCCCCGAAAGCCGGGCCCGGGCCCGGGCCTGCTTGCTCAGCCTTCCGTTGCCAGGGGCCTGACCTTACGGGCATCCCCATGGGGAACCCTGAGTCCCGCGCCACGAGTCCCCCGACCGTCCCGGCGACAACGGCACCTTTCGCGGCTTTGTCCTTGCCGCGGAGTGAGAGACCAGTCCGTTTCCCCACAGAGGCCAGCCCCCTCCAGGGGCACCCCGGCCGCCCGCCACGGCGGAGGCGGACGCCCGGCCACGGCGCCTCCATCCACTCTGCTCGGGGAAAACTCCCCGGCGCCGCGGCTGCCGGCCGCGCCCCATCGTCCCGGCTCGTTTTCCGGGTGGCCGCGCCATGCCCCGAGCGAGAAAGGGCCCTGCTGCACGCGGAACTGGGCGCTGACCAGGGCTGCCCAACGCCGGCCAATTCTCACGAGCGTTCTGCCCAAATCGATCCCGATTTGGGCAGAACGCTCGTGAGAATTGGCCGGAAAACGCCCGGCGAACACACTTCGGGCACCACAGGGCCGCAGGGCGGCCCCCCCCGGGGCCCTGTCCGGGATCGCCTGTCGTCGCGTTCCGGCACCGCCAGGAGGAGCTCCGGGAGGCGTGCCCCGGGGAGGCCAACGCCTCCCGCTCCTCAGCCTCCGGGGGTCCCCTCCCTGGCGCCGGCAGCTGGGGCCGGACCAGCTCCGAAAGCCGGGCCCGGGCCCGGGCCTGCTTGCTCAGGCTTCCGTTGCCAGGGGCCTGAGCCTGGGGGCCTCCCCATGGGGAACCCTGAGTCCCTCGTCACGAGTCCACCGACCGTCCCGGCGACAACGGCACCTTTCGCGGCTTCGTCCTAGCCGCGGAGTGAGAGACCAGTCCGTTTCCCCACAGAGGCCAGCCCCCTCCAGTGGCGCCCCGGCCGCCCGCCACGGCGGAGGCGGACGCCCGGCCACGGCGCCTCCATCCACTCTGCTCGGGGAAAACTCCCCGGCGCCGGGGCCGCCGGCCGCGCCCCATCGTCGCGGCTCGTTTTCCGGGTGGCCGCGCCATGCCCCGAGCGAGAAAGGGCCCTGCTCCACGCGGCCCTGGGCGCTGACCAGGGCTGCCCAACGCCGGCCAATTCTCACGAGCGTTCTGCCCAAATCGATCCCGATTTGGGCAGAACGCTCGTGAGAATTGGCCGGAAAACGCCCGGCGAACACACTTCGGGCACCAGAGGGCCGCAGGGCCGCCCCCCCGGGGCCCTGTCCGGGATCACGTGTCGTCGCGTTCCGGCACCGCCAGGAGGAGCTCCGGGCGGCGGGCCCCGGGGAGGCCGACGCCTCCCGCCGCTCAGCCTCCGGGGGTCCCCTCCCTGGCGCCGGCCGCTGGGGCCGGGCCAGCCCCGAAAGCCGGGCCCGGGCCCGGCCCTGCTTGCTCAGCCTTCCGTTGCCAGGGGCCTGAGCCTGGGGGCCTCCGCATGGGGAACCCTGAATCCCGCGCCACGAGTCCCCCCGACTGTCCCGGCGACGACGGCACCTTTCGCGGCTTCGTCCCAGCCGTGGAGTGAGAGATCACTCCGTTCCCCCACAGAGGCCAGCCACCTCCACGGGCGCCCCGGCCGCCCGCCACGGCGGAGGCGGACGCCCGGCCACGGCGCCTCCATCCACTCTGCTCGGGGAAAACTCCCCGGCGCCGGGGCCGCCGGCCGCGCACCATCGTCGCGGCTCGTTTTCCGGGTGGCCGCGCCATGCCCCGAGCGAGAAAGGGCCCTACTCCACGCGGCCCTGGGCGCTGACCAGGGCTGCCCAACGCCGGCCAATTCTCACCAGCGTTCTGCCCAAATCGATCCCGATTTGGGCAGAACGCTCGTGAGAATTGGCCGGGAAAACGCCCGGCGAACACACTTCGGGCACCAGAGGGCCGCAGGGCCGCCCCCCCGGGGCCCTGTCCGGGATCGCGTGTCGTCGCGTTCCGGCACCGCCAGGAGGAGCTCCAGGCGGCGGGCCCCGGGGAGGCCGACGCCTCCCGCCCCTCAGCCTCCGGGGGTCCCCTCCCTGGCGCCGGCCGCTGGGGCCGGGCCAGCCCCGAAAGCCGGGCCCGGGCCCGGGCCTGCTTGCTCAGCCTTCCGTTGCCAGGGGCCTGAGCCTGGGGGCCTCCGCATGGGGAACCCTGAGTCCCGCGCCACGAGTCCCCCCGACCGTCCCGGCGACGACGGCACCTTTCGCGGCTTCGTCCCAGCCGTGGAGTGAGAGATCACTCCGTTCCCCCACAGAGGCCAGCCCCCTCCACGGGCGCCCCGGCCGCCCGCCACGGCGGAGGCAGACGCCCGGCCACGGCGCCACCATCCACTCTGCTCGGGGAAAACTCCCGGGCGCCGGGGCCGCCGGCCGCGCCCCATCGTCGCGGCTCGTTTTCCGGGTGGCCGCGCCATGCCCCGAGCGAGAAAGGGCCCTGCTCCACGCGGCCCTGGGCGCTGACCAGAGCTGCCCAACGCCGGGCAATTCTCACGAGCGTTCTGCCCAAATCGATCCCGATTTGGGCAGAACGCTCGTGAGAATTGGCCGGAAAACACCCGGCGAACACACTTCGGGCACCAGAGGGCCGCAGGGCCGCCACCCCGGGGCCCTGTCCGGGATCGCGTGTCGTCGCGTTCCGGCACCGCCAGGAGGAGCTCCGGGCGGCGGGCCCCGGGGAGGCCGACGCCTCCCGCCCCTCAGCCTCCGGGGGTCCCCTCCCTGGCGCCGGCCGCTGGGGCCGGGCCAGCCCCGAAAGCCGGGCCCGGGCCCGGGCCTGCTTGCTCAGCCTTCCGTTGCCAGGGGCCTGAGCCTGGGGGCCTCCGCATGGGGAACCCTGAGTCCCGCGCCACGAGTCCCCCCGACCGTCCCGGCGACGACGGCACCTTTCGCGGCTTCGTCCCAGCCGTGGAGTGAGAGATCACTCCGTTCCCCCACAGAGGCCAGCCCCCTCCACGGGCGCCCCGGCCGCACACCACGGCGGAGGCGGACGCCCGGCCACGGCGCCTCCATCCATTCTGCACGGGGAAAACTCCCCGGCGCCGGGGCCGCCGGCCGGGCCCCATCGTCGCGGCTCGTTTTCCGGGTGGCCGCGCCATGCCCCGAGCGAGAAAGGGCCCTGCTCCACGCGGCCCTGGGCGCTGACCAGGGCTGCCCAACGCCGGCCAATTCTCACGAGCCTTCTGCCCAAATCGATTCTGATTTGGGCAGAACGCTCGTGAGAATTTGCCGGAAAACGCCCGGCGAACACACTTCGGGCACCAGAGGGCCGCAGGGCCGCCCCCCCGGGGCCCTGTCCGGGATCGCGTGTCGTCGCGTTCCGGCACCGCCAGGAGGAGCTCCGGGCGGCGGGCCCCGGGGAGGCCTACGCCTCCCGCCGCTCAGCCTCCGGGGGTCCCCTCCCTGGCGCCGGCCGCTGGGGCCGGGCCAGCCCCGAAAGCCGGGCCCGGGCCCGGGCCTGCTTGCTCAGCCTTCCGTTGCCAGGGGCCTGAGCCTGGGGGCCTCCGCATGGGGAACCCTGAGTCCCGCGCCACGAGTCCCCCCGACCGTCCCGGCGACGACGGCACCTTTCGCGGCTTCGTCCCAGCCGTGGAGTGAGAGATCACTCCGTTCCCCCACAGAGGCCAGCCCCCTCCACGGGCGCCCCGGCCGCCCTCCACGGCGGAGGCGGACGCCAGGCCACGGCACCTCCATCCACTCTGCTCGGGGAAAACTCCCCGGCGCCGGGGCCGCCGGCCGCGCCCCATCGTCGCGGCTCGTTTTCCGGGTGGCCGCGCCATGCCCCGAGCGAGAAAGGGCCCTGCTCCACGCGGCCCTGGGCGCTGACCAGGGCTGCCCAACGCCGGCCAATTCTCACGAGCGTTCTGCCCAAATCGATCCTGATTTGGGCAGAACGCTCGTGAGAATTGGCCGGAAAACGCCCGGCGAACACACTTCGGGCACCAGAGGGCCGCAGGGCCGCCCCCCCGGGGCCCTGTCCGGGATCGCGTGTCGTCGCGTTCCGGCACCGCCAGGAGGAGCTCCGGGCGGCGGGCCCCGGGGCGGCCGACGCCTCCCGCACCTCAGCCTCCGGGGGTCCCCTCCCTGGCGCCGGCCGCTGGGGCCGGGCCAGCCCCGAAAGCCGGGCCCGGGCCCGGGCCTGCTTGCTCAGCCTTCCGTTGCCAGGGGCCTGAGCCTGGGGGCCTCCGCATGGGGAACCCTGAGTCCCGCGCCACGAGTCCCCCCGACCGTCCCGGCGACGACGGCACCTTCGCGGCTTCGTCCCAGCCGTGGAGTGAGAGATCACTCCGTTCCCCCACAGAGGCCAGCCCCCTCCACGGGCGCCCCGGCCGCCCGCCAGGGCGGAGGTGGACGCCCGGCCACGGCGCCTCCATCCACTCTGCTCGGGGAAAACTCCCCGGCGCCGGGGCCGCCGGCCGCGCCCCATCGTCGCGGCTCGTTTTCCGGGTGGCCGCGCCATGCCCCGAGCGAGAAAGGGCCCTGCTCCACGCGGCCCTGGGCGCTGACCAGGGCTGCCCAACGCCGGCCAATTCTCACGAGCGTTCTGCCCAAATCGATCCCGATTTGGGCAGAACGCTCGTGAGAATTGGCCGGAAAACGCCCGGCGAACACACTTCGGGCACCAGAGGGCCGCAGGGCCGCCCCCCCGGGGCCCTGTCCGGGATCGCGTGTCGTCGCGTTCCGGCACCGCCAGGAGGAGCTCCGGGCGGCGGGCCCCGGGGAGGCCGACGCCTCCCGCTCCTCAGCCTCCGGGGGTCCCCTCCCTGGCGCCGGCCGCTGGGGCCGGGCCAGCCCCGAAAGCCGGGCCCGGGCCCGGGCCTGCTTGCTCAGCCTTCCGTTGCCAGGGGCCTGAGCCTGGGGGCCTCCGCATGGGGAACCCTGAGTCCCGCGCCACGAGTCCCCCCGACCGTCCCGGCGACGACGGCACCTTCGCGGCTTCGTCCCAGCCGTGGAGTGAGAGATCACTCCGTTCCCCCACAGAGGCCAGCCCCCTCCACGGGCGCCCCGGCCGCCCGCCAGGGCGGAGGTGGACGCCCGGCCACGGCGCCTCCATCCACTCTGCTCGGGGAAAACTCCCCGGCGCCGGGGCCGCCGGCCGCGCCCCATCGTCGCGGCTCGTTTTCCGGGTGGCCGCGCCATGCCCCGAGCGAGAAAGGGCCCTGCTCCACGCGGCCCTGGGCGCTGACCAGGGCTGCCCAACGCCGGCCAATTCTCACGAGCGTTCTGCCCAAATCGATCCCGATTTGGGCAGAACGCTCGTGAGAATTGGCCGGAAAACGCCCGGCGAACACACTTCGGGCACCAGAGGGCCGCAGGGCCGCCCCCCCGGGGCCCTGTCCGGGATCGCGTGTCGTCGCGTTCCGGCACCGCCAGGAGGAGCTCCGGGCGGCGGGCCCCGGGGAGGCCGACGCCTCCCGCTCCTCAGCCTCCGGGGGTCCCCTCCCTGGCGCCGGCCGCTGGGGCCGGGCCAGCCCCGAAAGCCGGGCCCGGGCCCGGGCCTGCTTGCTCAGCCTTCCGTTGCCAGGGGCCTGAGCCTGGGGGCCTCCGCATGGGGAACCCTGAGTCCCGCGCCACGAGTCCCCCCGACCGTCCCGGCGACGACGGCACCTTTCGCGGCTTCGTCCCAGCTGTGGAGTGAGAGATCACTCCGTTCCCCCACAGAGGCCAGCCCCCTCCACGGGCGCTCGGCCGACCGCCACGGCGGAGGCGGACGCCCGGCCACGGCGCCTCCATCCACTCTGCTCGGGGAAAACTCCCGGGCGCCGGGGCCGCCGGCCGCGCCCCATCGTCGCGGATCGTTTTCCGGGTGGCCGCGCCATGCCCCGAGCGAGAAAGGGCCCTGCTCCACGCGGCCCTGGGCGCTGACCAGGGCTGCCCAACGCCGGGCAATTCTCACGAGCGTTCTGCCCAAATCGATCCCGATTTGGGCAGAACGCTCGTGAGAATTGGCCGGAAAACACCCGGCGAACACACTTCGGGCACCAGGGGCCGCAGGGCCGCCACCCCGGGGCCCTGTCCGGGATCGCGTGTCGTCGCGTTCCGGCACCGCCAGGAGGAGCTCCGGGCGGCGGGCCCCGGGGAGGCCGACGCCTCCCGCCCCTCAGCCTCCGGGGGTCCCCTCCCTGGCGCCGGCCGCTGGGGCCGGGCCAGCCCCGAAAGCCGGGCCCGGGCCCGGGACTGCTTGCTCAGCCTTCCGTTGCCAGGGGCCTGAGCCTGGGGGCCTCCGCATGGGGAACCCTGAGTCCCGCGCCACGAGTCCCCCCGACCGTCCCGGCGACGACGGCACCTTTCGCGGCTTCGTCCCAGCCGTGGAGTGAGAGATCACTCCGTTCCCCCACAGAGGCCAGCCCCCTCCACGGGCGCTCCGGCCGCCCGCCACGGCGGAGGCGGACGCCCGGCCACGGCGCCTCCATCCACTCTGCTCGGGGAAAACTCCCCGGCGCCGGGGCCGCCGGCCGCGCCCCATCGTCGCGGCTCGTTTTCCGGGTGGCCGCGCCATGCCCCGAGCGAGAAAGGGCCCTGCTCCACGCGGCCCTGGGCGCTGACCAGGGCTGCCCAACGCCGGCCAATTCTCACGAGCGTTCTGCCCAAATCGATCCCGATTTGGGCAGAACGCTCGTGAGAATTGGCCGGAAAACGCCCGGCGAACACACTTCGGGCACCAGAGGGCCGCAGGGCCGCCCCCCCGGGGCCCTGTCCGGGATCGCGTGTCGTCGCGTTCCGGCACCGCCAGGAGGAGCTCCGGGCGGCGGGCCCAGGGGAGGCCGACGCCTCCCGCCCCTCAGCCTCCGGGGGTCCCCTCCCTGGCGCCGGCCGCTGGGGCCGGGCCAGCCCCGAAAGCCGGGCCCGGGCCCGGGCCTGCTTGCTCAGCCTTCCGTTGCCAGGGGCCTGAGCCTGGGGGCCTCCGCATGGGGAACACTGAGTCCCGCGCCACGAGTCCCCCCGACCGTCCCGGCGACGACGGCACCTTTCGCGGCTTCGTCCCAGCCGTGGAGTGAGAGATCACTCCGTTCCCCCACAGAGGCCAGCCCCCTCCACGGGCGCCCCGGCCGCACACCACGGCGGAGGCGGACGCCCGGCCACGGCGCCTCCATCCACTCTGCACGGGGAAAACTCCCCTGCGCCGGGGCCGCCGGCCGCGCCCCATCGTCGCGGCTCGTTTTCCGGGTGGCCGCGCCATGCCCCGAGCGAGAAAGGGCCCTGCTCCACGCGGCCCTGGGCGCTGACCAGGGCTGCCCAACGCCGGCCAATTCTCACGAGCGTTCTGCCCAAATCGATCCCGATTTGGGCAGAACGCTCGTGAGAATTGGCCGGAAAAAGCCCGGCGAACACACGTCGGGCAACAGAGGGCCGCAGGGCCGCCCCCCCGGGGCCCTGTCCGGGATCGCGTGTCGTCGCGTTCCGGCACCGCCAGGAGGAGCTCCGGGCGGCGGGCCCCGGGGCGGCCGACGCCTCCCGCACCTCAGCCTCCGGGGGTCCCCTCCCTGGCGCCGGCCGCTGGGGCCGGGCCAGCCCCGAAAGCCGGGCCCGGGCCCGGGCCTGCTTGCTCAGCCTTCCGTTGCCAGGGGCCTGAGCCTGGGGGCCTCCGCATGGGGAACCCTGAGTCCCGCGCCACGAGTCCCCCCGACCGTCCCGGCGACGACGGCACCTTCGCGGCTTCGTCCCAGCCGTGGAGTGAGAGATCACTCCGTTCCCCCACAGAGGCCAGCCCCCCTCCACGGGCGCCCCGGCCGCCCGCCAGGGCGGAGGTGGTCGCCCGGCCACGGCGCCTCCATCCACTCTGCTCGGGGAAAACTCCCCGGCGCCGGGGCCGCCGGCCGCGCCCCATCGTCGCGGCTCGTTTTCCGGGTGGCCGCGCCATGCCCCGAGCGAGAAAGGGCCCTGCTCCACGCGGCCCTGGGCGCTGACCAGGGCTGCCCAACGCCGGCCAATTCTCACGAGCGTTCTGCCCAAATCGATCCCGATTTGGGCAGAACGCTCGTGAGAATTGGCCGGAAAACGCCCGGCGAACACACTTCGGGCACCAGAGGGCCGCAGGGCCGCCCCCCCGGGGCCCTGTCCGGGATCGCGTGTCGTCGCGTTCCGGCACCGCCAGGAGGAGCTCCGGGCGGCGGGCCCCGGGGAGGCCGACGCCTCCCGCTCCTCAGCCTCCGGGGGTCCCCTCCCTGGCGCCGGCCGCTGGGGCCGGGCCAGCCCCGAAAGCCGGGCCCGGGCCCGGGCCTGCTTGCTCAGCCTTCCGTTGCCAGGGGCCTGAGCCTGGGGGCCTCCGCATGGGGAACCCTGAGTCCCGCGCCACGAGTCCCCCCGACCGTCCCGGCGACGACGGCACCTTCGCGGCTTCGTCCCAGCCGTGGAGTGAGAGATCACTCCGTTCCCCCACAGAGGCCAGCCCCCTCCACGGGCGCCCCGGCCGCCCGCCAGGGCGGAGGTGGACGCCCGGCCACGGCGCCTCCATCCACTCTGCTCGGGGAAATCTCCCCGGCGCCGGGGCCGCCGGCCGCGCCCCATCGTCGCGGCTCGTTTTCCGGGTGGCCGCGCCATGCCCCGAGCGAGAAAGGGCCCTGCTCCACGCGGCCCTGGGCGCTGACCAGGGCTGCCCAACGCCGGCCAATTCTCACGAGCGTTCTGCCCAAATCGATCCCGATTTGGGCAGAACGCTCGTGAGAATTGGCCGGAAAACGCCCGGCGAACACACTTCGGGCACCAGAGGGCCGCAGGGCCGCCCCCCCGGGGCCCTGTCCGGGATCGCGTGTCGTCGCGTTCCGGCACCGCCAGGAGGAGCTCCGGGCGGCGGGCCCCGGGGAGGCCGACGCCTCCCGCTCCTCAGCCTCCGGGGGTCCCCTCCCTGGCGCCGGCCGCTGGGGCCGGGCCAGCCCCGAAAGCCGGGCCCGGGCCCGGGCCTGCTTGCTCAGCCTTCCGTTGCCAGGGGCCTGAGCCTGGGGGCCTCCGCATGGGGAACCCTGAGTACCGCGCCACGAGTCCCCCCGACCGTCCCGGCGACGACGGCACCTTTCGCGGCTTCGTCCCAGCCGTGGAGTGAGAGATCACTCCGTTCCCCCACAGAGGCCAGCCCCCTCCACGGGCGCTCGGCCGACCGCCACGGCGGAGGCGGACGCCCGGCCACGGCGCCTCCATCCACTCTGCTCGGGGAAAACTCCCGGGCGCCGGGGCCGCCGGCCGCGCCCCATCGTCGCGGATCGTTTTCCGGGTGGCCGCGCCATGCTCCGAGCGAGAAAGGGCCCTGCTCCACGCGGCCCTGGGCGCTGACCAGGGCTGCCCAACGCCGGGCAATTCTCACGAGCGTTCTGCCCAAATCGATCCCGATTTGGGCAGAACGCTCGTGAGAATTGGCCGGAAAACACCCGGCGAACACACTTCGGGCACCAGGGGCCGCAGGGCCGCCACCCCGGGGCCCTGTCCGGGATCGCGTGTCGTCGCGTTCCGGCACCGCCAGGAGGAGCTCCGGGCGGCGGGCCCCGGGGAGGCCGACGCCTCCCGCCCCTCAGCCTCCGGGGGTCCCCTCCCTGGCGCCGGCCGCTGGGGCCGGGCCAGCCCCGAAAGCCGGGCCCGGGCCCGGGACTGCTTGCTCAGCCTTCCGTTGCCAGGGGCCTGAGCCTGGGGGCCTCCGCATGGGGAACCCTGAGTCCCGCGCCACGAGTCCCCCCGACCGTCCCGGCGACGACGGCACCTTTTCGGCTTCGTCCCAGCCGTGGAGTGAGAGATCACTCCGTTCCCCCACAGAGGCCAGCCCCCTCCACGGGCGCTCCGGCCGCCCGCCACGGCGGAGGCGGACGCCCGGCCACGGCGCCTCCATCCACTCTGCTCGGGGAAAACTCCCCGGCGCCGGGGCCGCCGGCCGCGCCCCATCGTCGCGGCTCGTTTTCCGGGTGGCCGCGCCATGCCCCGAGAGAGAAAGGGCCCTGCTCCACGCGGCCCTGGGCGCTGACCAGGGCTGCCCAACGCCGGCCAATTCTCACGAGCGTTCTGCCCAAATCGATCCCGATTTGGGCAGAACGCTCGTGAGAATTGGCCGGAAAACGCCCGGCGAACACACTTCGGGCACCAGAGGGCCGCAGGGCCGCCCCCCCGGGGCCCTGTCCGGGATCGCGTGTCGTCGCGTTCCGGCACCGCCAGGAGGAGCTCCGGGCGGCGGGCCCCGGGGAGGCCGACGCCTCCCGCCCCTCAGCCTCCGGGGGTCCCCTCCCTGGCGCCGGCCGCTGGGGCCGGGCCAGCCCCGAAAGCCGGGCCCGGGCCCGGGCCTGCTTGCTCAGCCTTCCGTTGCCAGGGGCCTGAGCCTGGGGGCCTCCGCATGGGGAACACTGAGTCCCGCGCCACGAGTCCCCCCGACCGTCCCGGCGACGACGGCACCTTTCGCGGCTTCGTCCCAGCCGTGGAGTGAGAGATCACTCCGTTCCCCCACAGAGGCCAGCCCCCTCCACGGGCGCCCCGGCCGCACACCACGGCGGAGGCGGACGCCCGGCCACGGCGCCTCCATCCACTCTGCACGGGGAAAACTCCCCTGCGCCGGGGCCGCCGGCCGCGCCCCATCGTCGCGGCTCGTTTTCCGGGTGGCCGCGCCATGCCCCGAGCGAGAAAGGGCCCTGCTCCACGCGGCCCTGGGCGCTGACCAGGGCTGCCCAACGCCGGCCAATTCTCACGAGCGTTCTGCCCAAATCGATCCCGATTTGGGCAGAACGCTCGTGAGAATTGGCCGGAAAAAGCCCGGCGAACACACTTCGGGCAACAGAGGGCCGCAGGGCCGCCCCCCCGGGGCCCTGTCCGGGATCGCGTGTCGTCGCGTTCCGGCACCGCCAGGAGGAGCTCCGGGCTGCGGGCCCCGGGGAGGCCGACGCCTCCCGCCCCTCAGCCTCCGGGGGTCCCCTCCCTGGCGCCGGCCGCTGGGGCCGGGCCAGCCCCGAAAGCCGGGCCCGGGACCTGGCCTGCTTGCTCAGCCTTCCGTTGCCAGGGGCCTGAGCCTGGGGGCCTCCGCATGGGGAACCCTGAGTCCCGTGCCACGAGTCCCCCCGACCGTCCGGGCGACGACGGCACATTTCGCGGCTTCGTCCCAGCCGTGGAGTGAGAGATCACTCCGTTCCCCCACAGAGGCCAGCCCCCTCCACGGGCGCCCCGGCCGCCCGCCACGGCGGAGGCGGACGCCCGGCCACGGCGCCTCCATCCACTCTGCTCGGGGAAAACTCCCCGGCGCCGGGGCCGCCGGCCGCGCCCCATCGTCACGGCTCGTTTTCCGGGTGGCCGCGCCATGCCACGAGCGAGAAAGGGCCCTGCTCCACGCGGCCCTGGGCGCTGACCAGAGCTGCCCAACGCCGGCCAATTCTCACGAGCGTTCTGCCCAAATCGATCCCGATTTGGGCAGAACGCTCGTGAGAATTGGCCGGAAAACGCCCGGAGAACACACTTCGGGCAACAGAGGGCCTCAGGGCCGCCCCCCGGGGCCCTGTCCGGAATCGCGTGTCGTCGCGTTCCGGCACCGCCAGGAGGAGCTCCGGGCGGCGGGCCCCGGGGAGGCCGACGCCTCCCGCCCCTCAGCCTCCGGGGGTCCCCTCCCTGGCGCCGGCCGCTGGGGCCGGGCCAGCCCCGAAAGCCGGGCCCGGGCCCGGGCCTGCTTGTTCAGCCTTCCGTTGCCAGGGGCCTGAGCCTGGGGGCCTCCGCATGGGGAACCCTGAGTCCCGCGCCACGAGTCCCCCCGACCGTCCCGGCGACGACGGCACCTTTCGCGGCTTCGTCCCAGCCGTGGAGTGAGAGATCACTCCGTTCCCCCACAGACGCCAGCCCCCTCCACGGGTGCCCCGGCCGCCCGCCACGGCGGAGGCGGACGCCCGGCCACGGCGCCTCCATCCACTCTGCTCGGGGAAAACTCCCCGGCGCCGGGGCCGCCGGCCGCGCCCCATCGTCGCGGCTCGTTTTCCGGGTGGCCGCGCCATGCCCCGAGCGAGAAAGGGCCCTGCTCCACGCGGCCCTGGGCGCTGACCAGGGCTGCCCAACGCCGGCCAATTCTCACGAGCCTTCTGCCCAAATCGATCCCGATTTGGGCAGAACGCTCGTGAGAATTGGCCGGAAAACGCCCGGCGAACACACTTCGGGCACCAGAGGGCCGCAGGGCCGCCCCCCCGGGGCCCTGTCCGGGATCGCGTGTCGTCGCCTTCCGGCACCGCCAGGAGGAGCTCCGGGCGGCGGGCCCCGGGGAGGCCGACGCCTCCCGCTCCTCAGCCTCCGGGGGTCCCCTCCCTGGCGCCGGCCGCTGGGGCCGGGCCAGCCCCGAAAGCCGGGCCCGGGCCCGGCCCTGCTTGCTCAGCCTTCCGTTGCCAGGGGCCTGAGCCTGGGGTCCTCCGCATGGGGATCCCTGAGTCCCGCGTCACGAGTCCCCCCGACCATCCCGGCGACCACGCCACCTTTCGCGGCTTCGTCCCAGCCGTGGAGTGAGAGATCATTCTGTTCCCCCACAGAGGCCAGCCCCCTCCACGGGCGCCCCGGCCGCCCGCCACGGCGGAGGCGGACGCCCGGCCACGGCGCCTCCATCCACTCTGCTCGGGGAAAACTCCCCCGCGCCGGGGCCCCCGGCCGCGCCCCATCGTCGCGGCTCGTTTTCCGGGTGGCCGCACCATGCCCCGAGCGAGAAAGGGCCCTGCTCCACGCGGCCCTGGGCGCTGACCAGGGCTGCCCAACGCCGGCCAATTCTCACGAGCGTTCTGCCCAAATCGATCCCGATTTGGGCAGAACGCTCGTGAGAATTGGCCGGAAAACGCCCGGCGAACACACTTCGGGCACCAGAGGGCCGCAGGGCCGCCCCCCCGGGTCCCTGTCGGGGATCGCGTGTCGTCGCGTTCCGGCACCGCCAGGAGGAGCTCCGGGAGGCGGGCCCCGGGGAGGCCGACGCCTCCCGCTCCTCAGCCTCCAGTGGTCCCCTCCCTGGCGCCGGCCGCTGGGGCCGGGCCAGCCCCGAAAGCCGGGCCCGGGCCCGGGCCTGCTTGCTCAACCTTCTGTTGCCAGGGGCCTGAGCCTGGGGGCCTCCGCATGGGGAATCCTGAGTCCCGCGCCACGAGTCCCCCCGACCGTCCCGGCGACCACGGCACCTTTCGCGGCTTCGTCCCAGCCGTGGAGTGAGAGATCACTCCGTTCCCCCACAGAGGCCAGCCCCCTCCACGGGCGCCCCGGCCGCCCGCCACGGCGGAGGCGGACGCCCGGCCACGGCGCCTCCATCCACTCTGCTCGGGGAAAACTCCCCGGCGCCGGGGCCGCCGGCCGCGCACCATCGTCGCGGCTCGTTTTCCGGGTGGCCGCGCCATGCCCCGAGCGAGAAAGGGCCCTGCTCCACGCGGCCCTGGGCGCTGACCAGGGCTGCCCAACGCCGGCCAATTCTCACCAGCGTTCTGCCCAAATCGATCCCGATTTGGGCAGAACGCTCGTGAGAATTGGCCGGAAAACGCCCGGCGAACACACTTCGGGCACCAGAGGGCCGCAGGGCCGCCCCCCCGGGGCCCTGTCCGGGATCGCGTGTCGTCGCGTTCCGGCACCGCCAGGAGGAGCTCCAGGCGGCGGGCCCCGGGGAGGCCGACGCCTCCCGCCCCTCAGCCTCCGGGGGTCCCCTCCCTGGCGCCGGCCGCTGGGGCCGGGCCAGCCCCGAAAGCCGGGCCCGGGCCCGGGCTGCTTGCTCAGCCTTCCGTTGCCAGGGGCCTGAGCCTGGGGGCCTCCGCATGGGGAACCCTGAGTCCCGCGCCACGAGTCCCCCCGACCGTCCCGGCGACGACGGCACCTTTCGCGGCTTCGTCCCAGCCGTGGAGTGAGAGATCACTCCGTTCCCCCAGAGGCCAGCCCCCTCCACGGGCGCCCCGGCCGCCCGCCACGGCGGAGGCAGACGCCCGGCCACGGCGCCTCCATCCACTCTGCTCGGGGAAAACTCCCGGGCGCCGGGGCCGCCGGCCGCGCCCCATCGTCGCGGCTCGTTTTCCGGGTGGCCGCGCCATGCCCCGAGCGAGAAAGGGCCCTGCTCCACGCGGCCCTGGGCGCTGACCAGGGCTGCCCAACGCCGGGCAATTCTCACGAGCGTTCTGCCCAAATCGATCCCGATTTGGGCAGAACGCTCGTGAGAATTGGCCGGAAAACACCCGGCGAACACACTTCGGGCACCAGAGGGCCGCAGGGCCGCCACCCCGGGGCCCTGTCCGGGATCGCGTGTCGTCGCGTTCTGGCACCGCCAGGAGGAGCTCCGGGCGGCGGGCCCCGGGGAGGCCGACGCCTCCCGCCCCTCAGCCTCCGGGGGTCCCCTCCCTGGCGCCGGCCGCTGGGGCCGGGCCAGCCCCGAAAGCCGGGCCCGGGCCCGGGACTGCTTGCTCAGCCTTCCGTTGCCAGGGGCCTGAGCCTGGGGGCCTCCGCATGGGGAACCCTGAGTCCCGCGCCACGAGTCCCCCCGACCGTCACGGCGACGACGGCACCTTTCGCGGCTTCGTCCCAGCCGTGGAGTGAGAGATCACTCCGTTCCCCCACAGAGGCCAGCCCCCTCCACGGGCGCTCCGGCCGCCCGCCACGGCGGAGGCGGACGCCCGGCCACGGCGCCTCCATCCACTCTGCTCGGGGAAAACTCCCCGGCGCCGGGTCCGCCGGCCGCGCCGCATCGTCGCGGCTCGTTTTCCGGGTGGCCGCGCCATGCCCCGAGCGAGAAAGGGCCCTGCTCCACGCGGCCCTGGGCGCTGACCAGGGCTGCCCAACGCCGGCCAATTCTCACGAGCCTTCTGCCCAAATCGATCCCAATTTGGGCAGAACGCTCGTGAGAATTGGCCGGAAAACGCCCGGCGAACACACTTCGGGCACCAGAGGGCCGCAGGGCCGCCCCCCCGGGGCCCTGTCCGGGATCGCGTGTCGTCGCCTTCCGGCACCGCCAGGAGGAGCTCCGGGCGGCGCGCCCCGGGGAGGCCGACGCCTCCCGCTCCTCAGCCTCCGGGGGTCCCCTCCCTGGCGCCGGCCGCTGGGGCCGGGCCAGCCCCGAAAGCCGGGCCCGGGCCCGGCCCTGCTTGCTCAGCCTTCCGTTGCCAGGGGCCTGAGCCTGGGGGCCTCCGCATGGGGAACCCTGAGTCCCGCGCCACGAGTCCCCCCGACCGTCCCGGCGACGACGGCACCTTTCGCGGCTTCGTCCCAGCCGTGGAGTGAGAGATCACTCCGTTCCCCCACAGAGGCCAGCCCCCTCCACGGGCGCCCCGGCCGCCCGCCACGGCGGAGGCGGACGCCCGGCCACGGCGCCTCCATCCACTCTGCTCGGGGAAAACTCCCCGGCGCCGGGGCCGCCGGCCGCGCCCCATCGTCGCGGCTCGTTTTCCGGGTGGCCGCGCCATGCCCCGAGCGAGAAAGGGCCCTGCTCCACGCGGCCCTGGCTGCTGACCAGGGCTGCCCAACGCCGGCCAATTCTCACGAGCGTTCTGCCCAAATCGATCCCGATTTGGGCAGAACGCTCGTGAGAATTGGCCGGAAAACGCCCGGCGAACACACTTCGGGCACCAGAGGGCCGCAGGGCCGCCCCCCCGGGGCCCTGTCCGGGATCACGTGTCGTCGCGTTCCGGCACCGCCAGGAGGATCTCCGGGCGGCGGGCCCCGGGGAGTCCGACGCCTCCCGCCGCTCAGCCTCCGGGGGTCCCCTCCCTGGCGCCGGCCGCTGGGGCCGGGCCAGCCCCGAAAGCCGGGCCCGGGCCCGGGCCTGCTTGCTCAGCCTTCCGTTGCCAGGGGCCTGAGCCTGGGGGCCTCCGCATGGGGAACCCTGAGTCCCGCGCCACGAGTCCCCCGACCGTCCCGGCGACGACGGCACCTTTCGCGGCTTCGTCCCAGCCGTGGAGTGAGAGATCACTCCGTTCCCCCACAGAGGCCAGCCCCCTCCACGGGCGCCCCGGCCGCCCGCCACGGCGGAGGCGGACGCCCGGCCACGGCGCCTCCATCCACTCTGCTCGGGGAAAACTCCCCGGCGCCGGGGCCGCCGGCCGCGCCCCATCGTCGCGGCTCGTATTCCGGGTGGCCGCGCCATGCCCCGAGCGAGAAAGGGCCCTGCTCCACGCGGCCCTGGGCGCTGACCAGGGCTGCCCAACGCCGGCCAATTCTCACGAGCCTTCTGCCCAAATCGATCCTGATTTGGGCAGAACGCTCGTGAGAATTGGCCGGAAAACGCCCGGCGAACACACTTCGGGCACCAGAGGGCCGCAGGGCCGCCCCCCCGGGGCCCTGTCCGGGATCGCGTGTCGTCGCGTTCCGGCTCCGCCAGGAGGAGCTCCGGGCGGCGGGTCCCGGGGAGGCCGACGCCTCCCGCTCCTCAGCCTCCGGGGGTCCCCTCCCTGGCGCCGGCCGCTGGGGCCGGGCCAGCCCCGAAAGCCGGGCCCGGGCCCGGGCCTGCTTGCTCAGCCTTCCGTTGCCAGGGGCCTGAGCCTGGGGGCCTCCGCATGGGGAACCCTGAGTCCCGCGCCACGAGTCCCCCCGACCGTCCCGGCGACGACGGCACCTTTCGCGGCTTCGTCCCAGCCGTGGAGTGAGAGATCACTCCGTTCCCCCACAGAGGCCAGCCCCCTCCACGGGCGCCCCGGCCGCCCGCCACGGCGGAGGCGGACGCCCGGCCACGGCGCCTCCATCCACTCTGCTCGGGGAAAACTCCCCGGCGCCGGGGCCGCCGGCCGCGCCCCATCGTCGCGGCTCGTTTTCCGGGTGGCCGCGCCATGCCCCGAGCGAGAAAGGGCCCTGCTCCACGCGGCCCTGGGCGCTGACCAGGGCTGCCCAACGCCGGCCAATTCTCACGAGCGTTCTGCCCAAATCGATCCCGATTTGGGCAGAACGCTCGTGAGAATTGGCCGGAAAACGCCCGGCGAACACACTTCGGGCACCAGAGGGCCGCAGGGCCGCCCCCCCGGGGCCCTGTCCGGGATCGCGTGTCGTCGCGTTCCGGCACCGCCAGGAGGAGCTCCGGGCGGCGGGCCCCGGGGAGGCCGACGCCTCCCGCTCCTCAGCCTCCGGGGGTCCCCTCCCTGGCGCCGGCCGCTGGGGCCGGGCCAGCCCCGAAAGCCGGGCCCGGGCCCGGGCCTGCTTGCTCAGCCTTCCGTTGCCAGGGGCCTGAGCCTGGGGGCCTCCGCATGGGGAACCCTGAGTCCCGCGCCACGAGTCCCCCCGACCGTCCCGGCGACGACGGCACCTTTCGCGGCTTCGTCCCAGCCGTGGAGTGAGAGATCACTCCGTTCCCCCACAGAGGCCAGCCCCCTCCACGGGCGCTCGGCCGACCGCCACGGCGGAGGCCTACGCCCGGCCACGGCGCCTCCATCCACTCTGCTCGGAGAAAACTCCCCGGCGCCGGGGGCGCCGGCCGCGCCCCATCGTCGCGGCTCGTTTTCCGGGTGGCCGCGCCAAGCCCCGAGCGAGAAAGGGCCCTGCTCCATGCGGCCCTGGGCGCTGACCAGGGCTGCCCAACGCCGGCCTATTCTCACGAGCGTTCTGCCCAAATCGATCCCGATTTGGGCAGAACGCTCGTGAGAATTGGCCGGAAAACGCCCGGCGAACACACTTCGGGCACCAGAGGGCCGCAGGGCCGCCCCCCCGGGGCCCTGTCCGGGATCGCGTGTCGTCGCGTTCCGGCACCGCCAGGAGGAGCTCCGGGCGGCGGGCCCCGGGGAGGCCGACGCCTCCCGCCCCTCAGCCTCCGGGGGTCCCCTCCCTGGCGCCGGCCGCTGGGGCCGGGCCAGCCCCGAAAGCCGGGCCCGGGCCCGGGCCTGCTTGCTCAGCCTTCCGTTGCCAGGGGCCTGAGCCTGGGGGCCTCCGCATGGGGAACCCTGAGTCCCGCGCCATGAGTCCCCCCGACCGTCCCGGCGACGACGGCACCTTTCGCGGCTTCGTCCCAGCCGTGGAGTGAGAGATCACTCCGTTCCCCCACAGAGGCCAGCCCCCTCCACGGGCGCCCCGGCCGCCCGCCACGGCGGAGGCGGACGCCCGGCCACGGCGCCTCCATCCACTCTGCTCGGGGAAAACTCCCCGGCGCCGGGGCCGCCGGCCGCGCCCCATCGTCGCGGCTCGTTTTCCGGGTGGCCGCGCCATGCCCCGAGCGAGAAAGGGCCCTGCTCCACGCGGCCCTGGGCGCTGACCAGGGCTGCCCAACGCCGGCCAATTCTCACGAGCGTTCTGCCCAAATCGATCCCGATTTGGGCAGAACGCTCGTGAGAATTGGCCGGAAAACGCCCGGCGAACACACTTCGGGCACCAGAGGGCCGCAGGGCCGGCCCCCCCGGGGCCCTGTCCGGGATCGCGTGTCGTCGCGTTCCGGCACCGCCAGGAGGAGCTCCGGGCGGCGGGCCCCGGGGAGGCCGACGCCTCCCGCTCCTCAGCCTCCGGGTGTCCCATCCCTGGCGCCGGCCGCTGGGGCCGGGCCAGCCCCGAAAGCCAGGCCCGGGCCCGGGCCTGCTTGCTCAGCCTTCCGTTGCCAGGGGCCTGAGCCTGGGGGCCTCCGCATGGGGAACCCTGAGTCCCGCGCCACGAGTCCCCCCGACCGTCCCGGCGACGACGGCACCTTTCGCGGCTTCGTCCCAGCCGTGGAGTGAGAGATCACTCCGTTCCCCCACAGAGGCCAGCCCCCTCCACGGGCGCCCCGGCCGCCCTCCACGGCGGAGGCGGACGCCCGGCCACGGCGCCTCCATCCACTCTGCTCGGGGAAAAACTCCCCGGCGCCGGGGCCGCCGGCCGCGCCCCATCGTCGCGGCTCGTTTTCCGGGTGGCCGCGCCATGCCCCGAGCGAGAAAGGGCCCTGCTCCACGCGGCCCTGGGCGCTGACCAGGGCTGCCCAACGCCGGCCAATTCTCACGAGCGTTCTGCCCAAATCGATCCCGATTTGGGCAGAACGCTCGTGAGAATTGGCCGGAAAACGCCCGGCGAACACACTTCGGGCACCAGAGGGCCGCAGGGCCGCCCCCCCGGGGC
This sequence comes from Meles meles, assembly GCF_922984935.1. Lineage (NCBI taxonomy): Eukaryota > Metazoa > Chordata > Mammalia > Carnivora > Mustelidae > Meles > Meles meles. Next base: position 39,039 of record NW_025721455.1, read on the forward strand.
CCTGTCCGGGATCGCGTGTCGTCGCGTTCCGGCACCGCCAGGAGGAGCTCCGGGCGGCGGGCCCCGGGGAGGCCGACGCCTCCCGCCGCTCAGCCTCCGGGAGTCCCCTCCCTGGCGCCGGCCGCTGGGGCCGGGCCAGCCCCGAAAGCCGGGCCCGGGCCCGGGCCTGCTTGCTCAGCCTTCCGTTGCCAGGGGCCTGAGCCTGGGGGCCTCCGCATGGGGAACCCTGAATCCCGCGCCACGAGTCCCCCCGACCGTCCCGGCGACGACGGCACCTTTCGCGGCTTCGTCCCAGCCGTGGAGTGAGAGATCACTCCGTTCCCCCACAGAGGCCAGCCACCTCCACGGGCGCCCCGGCCGCCCGCCACGGCGGAGGCGGACGCCCGGGCCACGGCGCCTCCATCCACTCTGCTCGGGGAAAACTCCCCGGCGCCGGGGCCGCCGGCCGCGCCCCATCGTCGCGGCTCGTTTTCCGGGTGGCCGCGCCATGCCCCGAGCGAGAAAGGGCCCTGCTCCACGCGGCCCTGGGCGCTGACCAGGGCTGCCCCAACGCCGACCAATTCTCACGAGCGTTCTGCCCAAATCGATCCCGATTTGGGCAGAACGCTCGTGAGAATTGGCCGGAAAACGCCCGGCGAACACACTTCGGGCACCAGAGGGCCGCAGGGCCGCCCCCCCGGGGCCCTGTCCGGGATCGCGTGTCGTCGCGTTCCGGCAACCGCCAGGAGGAGCTCCGGGCGGCGGGCCCCGGGGAGGCCGACGCCTCCCGCCCCTCAGCCTCCGGGGGTCCCCCTCCCTGGCGCCGGCCGCTGGGGCCGGGCCAGCCCCGAAAGCCGGGCCCGGGCCCGGGGCCTGCTTGCTCAGCCTTCCGTTGCCAGGGGCCTGAGCCTGGGGGCCTCCGCATGGGGAACCCTGAGTCCCCGCGCCATGAGTCCCCCCGACCGTCCCGGCGACGACGGCACCTTTCGCGGCTTCGTCCCAGCCGTGGAGTGAGAGATCACTCCGTTCCCCCACAGAGGCCAGCCCCCTCCACGGGCGCCCCGGCCGCCCGCCACGGCGGAGGCGGGACGCCCGGCCACGGCGCCTCCATCCACTCTGCTCGGGGAAAACTCCCCGGCGCCGGGGCCGCCGGCCGCGCCCCATCGTCGCGGCTCGTTTTCCGGGTGGCCGCGCCATGCCCCGAGCGAGAAAGGGCCCTGCTCCACGCGGCCCTGGGCGCTGACCAGGGCTGCCCAACGCCGGCCAATTCTCACGAGCGTTCTGCCCAAATCGATCCCGATTTGGGCAGAACGCTCGTGAGAATTGGCCGGAAAACGCCCGGCGAACACACTTCGGGCACCAGAGGGCCGCAGGGCCGCCCCCCCGGGGCCCTGTCCGGGATCGCGTGTCGTCGCGTTCCGGCACCGCCAGGAGGAGCTCCGGGCGGCGGGCCCCGGGGAGGCCGACGCCTCCCGCTCCTCAGCCTCCGGGGGTCCCCTCCCTGGCGCCGGCCGCTGGGGCCGGGCCAGCCCCGAACGCCGGGCCCGGGACCGGGCCTGCTTGCTCAGCCTTCCGTTGCCAGGGGCCTGAGCCTGGGGGCCTCCGCATGGGGAACACTGAGTCCCGCGCCACGAGTCCCCCCGACCGTCCCGGCGACGACGGCACCTTTCGCGGCTTCGTCCCAGCCGTGGAGTGAGAGATCACTCCGTTCCCCCACAGAGGCCAGCCCCCTCCACGGGCGCTCGGCCGACCGCCACGGCGGAGGCGGACGCCCGGCCACGGCGCCTCCATCCACTCTGCTCGGGGAAAACTCCCCGGCGCCGGGGCCGCCGGCCGCGCCCCATCGTCGCGGCTCGTTTTCCGGGTGGCCGCGCCATGCCCCGAGCGAGAAAGGGCCCTGCTCCACGCGGCCCTGGGCGCTGACCAGGGCTGCCCAACGCCGGCCAATTCTCACGAGCGTTCTGCCCAAATCGATCCCGATTTGGGCAGAACGCTCGTGAGAATTGGCCGGAAAACGCCCGGCGAACACACTTCGGGCACCAGAGGGCCGCAGGGCCGCCCCCCCGGGGCCCTGTCCGGGATCGCGTGTCGTCGCGTTCCGGCACCGCCAGGAGGAGCTCCGGGCGGCGGGCCCCGGGGAGGCCGACGCCTCCCGCCGCTCAGCCTCCGGGAGTCCCCTCCCTGGCGCCGGCCGCTGGGGCCGGGCCAGCCCCGAAAGCCGGGCCCGGGCCCGGGCCTGCTTGCTCAGCCTTCCGTTGCCAGGGGCCTGAGCCTGGGGGCCTCCGCATGGGGAACCCTGAATCCCGCGCCACGAGTCCCCCCGACCGTCCCGGCGACGACGGCACCTTTCGCGGCTTCGTCCCAGCCGTGGAGTGAGAGATCACTCCGTTCCCCCACAGAGGCCAGCCCCCTCCACGGGCGCCCCGGCCGCCCGCCACGGCGGAGGCGGACGCCCGGCCACGGCGCCTCCATCCACTCTGCTCGGGGAAAACTCCCCGGCGCCGGGGCCGCCGGCCGCGCCCCATCGTCGCGGCTCGTTTTCCGGGTGGCCGCGCCATGCCCCGAGCGAGAAAGGGCCCTGCTCCACGCGGCCCTGGGCGCTGACCAGGGCTGCCCAACGCCGGCCAATTCTCACGAGCGTTCTGCCCAAATCGATCCCGATTTGGGCAGAACGCTCGTGAGAATTGGCCGGAAAACGCCCGGCGAACACACTTCGGGCACCAGAGGGCCGCAGGGCCGCCCCCCCGGGGCCCTGTCCGGGATCGCGTGTCGTCGCGTTCCGGCACCGCCAGGAGGAGCTCCGGGCGGCGGGCCCCGGGGAGGCCGACGCCTCCCGCCGCTCAGCCTCCGGGGGTCCCCTCCCTGGCGCCGGACGCTGGGGCCGGGCCAGCCCCGAAAGCCGGGCCCGGGCCCGGGCCTGCTTGCTCAGCCTTCCGTTGCCAGGGGCCTGAGCCTGGGGGCCTCCGCATGGGGAACCCTGAGTCCCGCGCCACGAGTCCCCCCGACCGTCCCGGCGACGACGGCACCTTTCGCGGCTTCGTCCCAGCCGTGGAGTGAGAGATCACTCCGTTCCCCCACAGAGGCCAGCCCCCTCCACGGGCGCCCCGGCCGCCCGCCACGGCGGAGGCGGACGCCCGGCCACGGCGCCTCCATCCACTCTGCTCGGGGAAAACTCCCCGGCGCCGGGGCCGCCGGCCGCGCCCCATCGTCGCGGCTCGTTTTCCGGGTGGCCGCGCCATGCCCCGAGCGAGAAAGGGCCCTGCTCCACGCGGCCCTGGGCGCTGACCAGGGCTGCCCAACGCCGGCCAATTCTCACGAGCGTTCTGCCCAAATCGATCCCGATTTGGGCAGAACGCTCGTGAGAATTGGCCGGGAAAACGCCCGGCGAACACACTTCGGGCACCAGAGGGCCGCAGGGCCGCCCCCCCGGGGCCCTGTCCGGGATCGCGTGTCGTCGCGTTCCGGCACTGCCAGGAGGAGCTCCGGGCGGCGGGCCCCGGGGAGGCCGACGCCTCCCGCCCCTCAGCCTCCGGGGGTCCCCTCCCTGGCGCCGGCCGCTGGGGCCGGGCCAGCCCCGAAAGCCGGGCCCGGGCCCGGGCCTGCTTGCTCAGCCTTCCGTTGCCAGGGGCCTGAGCCTGGGGGCCTCCGCATGGGGAACCCTGAGTCCCGCGCCATGAGTCCCCGCGACCGTCCCGGCGACGACGGCACCTTTCGCGGCTTCGTCCCAGCCGTGGAGTGAGAGATCACTCCGTTCCCCCACAGAGGCCAGCCCCCTCCACGGGCGCCCCGGCCGCCCGCCACGGCGGAGGCGGACGCCCGGCCACGGCGCCTCCATCCACTCTGCTCGGGGAAAACTCCCCGGCGCCGGGGCCGCCGGCCGCGCCCCATCGTCGCGGCTCGTTTTCCGGGTGGCCGCGCCATGCCCCGAGCGAGAAAGGGCCCTGCTCCACGCGGCCCTGGGCGCTGACCAGGGCTGCCCAACGCCGGCCAATTCTCACGAGCGTTCTGCCCAAATCGATCCCGATTTGGGCAGAACGCTCGTGAGAATTGGCCGGAAAACGCCCGGCGAACACACTTCGGGCACCAGAGGGCCGCAGGGCCGCCCCCCCGGGGCCCTGTCCGGGATCGCGTGTCGTTGCGTTCCGGCACCGCCAGGAGGAGCTCCGGGCGGCGGACCCCGGGGAGGCCGACGCCTCCCGCTCCTCAGCCTCCGGGGGTCCCCTCCCTGGCGCCGGCCGCTGGGGCCGGGCCAGCCCCGAAAGCCGGGCCCGGGCCCGGGCCTGCTTGCTCAGCCTTCCGTTGCCAGGGGCCTGAGCCTGGGGGCCTCCGCATGGGGAACCCTGAGTCCCGCGCCACGAGTCACCCCGACCGTCCCGGCGAAGACGGCACCTTCGCGGCTTCGTCCCAGCCGTGGAGTGAGAGATCACTTCCGTTCCCCCACAGAGGCCAGCCCCCTCCACGGGCGCCCCGGCCGCCCGCCAGGGCGGAGGTGGACGCCCGGCCACGGCGCCTCCATCCACTCTGTTCGGGGAAAACTCCCCGGCGCCGGGGCCGCCGGCCGCGCCCCATCGTCGCGGCTCGTTTTCCGGGTGGCCGCGCCATGCCCCGAGCGAGAAAGGGCCCTGCTCCACGCGGCCCTGGGCGCTGACCAGGGCTGCCCAACGCCGGCCAATTCTCACGAGCGTTCTGCCCAAATCGATCCCGATTTGGGCAGAACGCTCGTGAGAATTGGCCGGAAAACGCCCGGCGAACACACTTCGGGCACCAGAGGGCCGCAGGGCCGCCCCCCCGGGGCCCTGTCCGGGATCGCGTGTCGTCGCGTTCCGGCACCGCCAGGAGGAGCTCCGGGCGGCGGGCCCCGGGGAGGCCGACGCCTCCCGCTCCTCAGCCTCCGGGGGTCCCCTCCCTGGCGCCGGCCGCTGGGGCCGGGCCAGCCCCGAACGCCGGGCCCGGGACCGGGCCTGCTTGCTCAGCCTTCCGTTGCCAGGGGCCTGAGCCTGGGGGCCTCCGCATGGGGAACACTGAGTCCGCGCCACGAGTCCCCCGACCGTCCCGGCGACGACGGCACCTTTCGCGGCTTCGTCCCAGCCGTGGAGTGAGAGATCACTCCGTTCCCCCAGAGATGCCAGCCCCCTCCACGGGCGCTCGGCCGACCGCCACGGCGGAGGCGGACGCCCGGCCACGGCGCCTCCATCCACTCTGCTCGGGGAAAACTCCCCGGCGCCGGGGCCGCCGGCCGCGCCCCATCGTCGCGGCTCGTTTTCCGGGTGGCCGCGCCATGCCCCGAGCGAGAAAGGGCCCTGCTCCACGTGGCCCTGGGCGCTGACCAGGGCTGCCCAACGCCGGCCAATTCTCACGAGCGTTCTGCCCAAATCGATCCCGATTTGGGCAGAACGCTCGTGAGAATTGGCCGGAAAACGCCCGGCGAACACACTTCGGGCACCAGAGGGCCGCAGGGCCGCCCCCCCGGGGCCCTGTCCGGGATCGCGTGTCGGCGCGTTCCGGCACCGCCAGGAGGAGCTCCGGGCGGCGGGCCCCGGGGAGGCCGACGCCTCCCGCTCCTCAGCCTCCGGGTGTCCCCTCCCTGGCGCCGGCCGCTGGGGCCGGGCCAGCCCCGAAAGCCGGGCCCGGGCCCGGGCCTGCTTGCTCAGCCTTCCGTTGCCAGGGGCCTGAGCCGGGGGGCCTCCGCATGGGGAACCCTGAGTCCCGCGCCACGAGTCCCCCCGACCGTCCCGGCGACGACGGCACCTTTCGCGGCTTCGTCCCAGCCGTGGAGTGAGAGATCACTCCGTTCCCCCACAGAGGCCAGCCCCCTCCACGGGCGCCCCGGCCGCCCTCCACGGCGGAGGCGGACGCCCGGCCACGGCGCCTCCATCCACTCTGCTAGGGGAAAACTCCCCGGCGCCGGGGCCGCCGGCCGCGCCCCATCGTCGCGGCTCGTTTTCCCGGGTGGCCGCGCCATGCCCCGAGCGAGAAAGGGCCCTGCTCCACGCGGCCCTGGGCGCTGACCAGGGCTGCCCAACGCCGGCCAATTCTCACGAGCGTTCTGCCCAAATCGATCCCGATTTGGGCAGAACGCTCGTGAGAATTGGCCGGAAAACGCCCGGCGAACACACTTCGGGCACCAGAGGGCCGCAGGGCCGCCCCCCCGGGGCCCTGTCCGGGATCGCGTGTCGTCGCGTTCCGGCACCGCCAGGAGGAGCTCCGGGCGGCGGGCCCCGGGGAGGCCGACGCCTCCCGCCGCTCAGCCTCCGGGGGTCCCCTCCCTGGCGCCGGCCGCTGGGGCCGGGCCAGCCCCGAAAGCCGGGCCCGGGCCCGGGCCTGCTTGCTCAGCCTTCCGTTGCCAGGGGCCTGAGCCTGGGGGCCTCCGCATGGGGAACCCTGAATCCCGCGCCACGAGTCCCCCCGACCGTCCCGGCGACGACGGCACCTTTCGCGGCTTCATCCCAGCCGTGGAGTGAGAGATCACTCCGTTCCCCCACAGAGGCCAGCCACCTCCACGGGCGCCCCGGCCGCCCGCCACGGCGGAGGCGGACGCCCGGCCACGGCGCCTCCATCCACTCTGCTCGGGGAAAACTCCCCGGCGCCGGGGCCGCCGGCCGCGCCCCATCGTCGCGGCTCGTTTTCCGGGTGGCCGCGCCATGCCCCGAGCGAGAAAGGGCCCTGCTCCACGCGGCCCTGGGCGCTGACCAGGGCTGCCCAACGCCGGCCAATTCTCACGAGCGTTCTGCCCAAATCGATCCCGATTTGGGCAGAACGCTCGTGAGAATTGGCCGGGAAAACGCCCGGCGAACACACTTCGGGCACCAGAGGGCCGCAGGGCCGCCCCCCCGGGGCCCTGTCCGGGATCGCGTGTCGGCGCGTTCCGGCACCGCCAGGAGGAGCTCCGGGCGGCGGGCCCCGGTGAGGCCGACGCCTCCCGCCCCTCAGCCTCCGGGGGTCCCCTCCCTGGCGCCGGCCGCTGGGGCCGGGCCAGCCCCGAAAGCCGGGCCCGGGCCCGGGCCTGCTTGCTCAGCCTTCCGTTGCCAGGGGCCTGAGCCTGGGGGCCTCCGCATGGGGAACCCTGAGTCCCGCGCAACGAGTCCCCCCGACCGTCCCGGCGACGACGGCACCTTTCGCGGCTTCGTCCCAGCCGTGGAGTGAGAGATCACTCCGTTCCCCCACAGAGGCCAGCCCCCTCCACGGGCGCCCCGGCCGCCCGCCACGGCGGAGGCGGACGCCCGGCCACGGCGCCTCCATCCACTCTGCTCGGGGAAAACTCCCCGGCGCCGGGGCCGCCGGCCGCGCCCCATCGTCGCGGCTCGTTTTCCGGGTGGCCGCGCCATGCCCCGAGCGAGAAAGGGCCCTGCTCCACGCGGCCCTGGGCGCTGACCAGGGCTGCCCAACGCCGGCCAATTCTCACGAGCGTTCTGCCCAAATCGATCCCGATTTGGGCAGAACGCTCGTGAGAATTGGCCGGAAAACGCCCGGCGAACACACTTCGGGCACCAGAGGGCCGCAGGGCCGCCCCCCCGGGGCCCTGTCCGGGATCGCGTGTCGTCGCGTTCCGGCACCGCCAGGAGGAGCTCCGGGCGGCGGGCCCCGGGGAGGCCTACGCCTCCCGCCGCTCAGCCTCCGGGGGTCCCCTCCCTGGCGCCGGCCGCTGGGGCCGGGCCAGCCCCGAAAGCCGGGCCCGGGCCCGGGCCTGCTTGCTCAGCCTTCCGTTGCCAGGGGCCTGAGCCTGGGGGCCTCCGCATGGGGAACCCTGAGTCCCGCGCCACGAGTCCCCCCGACCGTCCCGGCGACGACGGCACCTTTCGCGGCTTCGTCCCAGCCGTGGAGTGAGAGATCACTCCGTTCCCCCACAGAGGCCAGCCCCCTCCACGGGCGCCCCGGCCGCCCGCCACGGCGGAGGCGGACGCCCGGCCACGGCGCCTCCATCCACTCTGCTCGGGGAAAACTCCCCGGCGCCGGGGCCGCCGGCCGCGCCCCATCGTCGCGGCTCGTTTTCCGGGTGGCCGCGCCATGCCCCGAGCGAGAAAGGGCCCTGCTCCACGCGGCCCTGGGCGCTGACCAGGGCTGCCCAACGCCGGCCAATTCTCACGAGCGTTCTGCCCAAATCGATCCCGATTTGGGCAGAACGCTCGTGAGAATTGGCCGGAAAACGCCCGGCGAACACACTTCGGGCACCAGAGGGCCGCAGGGCCGCCCCCCCGGGGCCCTGTCCGGGATCGCGTGTCGTCGCGTTCCGGCACTGCCAGGAGGAGCTCCGGGCGGCGGGCCCCGGGGAGGCCGACGCCTCCCGCCCCTCAGCCTCCGGGGGTCCCCTCCCTGGCGCCGGCCGCTGGGGCCGGGCCAGCCCCGAAAGCCGGGCCCGGGCCCGGGCCTGCTTGCTCAGCCTTCCGTTGCCAGGGGCCTGAGCCTGGGGGCCTCCGCATGGGGAACCCTGAGTCCCGCGCCATGAGTCCCCGCGACCGTCCCGGCGACGACGGCACCTTTCGCGGCTTCGTCCCAGCCGTGGAGTGAGAGATCACTCCGTTCCCCCACAGAGGCCAGCCCCCTCCACGGGCGTCCCGGCCGCCCGCCACGGCGGAGGCGGACGCCCGGCCACGGCGCCTCCATCCACTCTGCTCGGGGAAAACTCCCCGGCGCCGGGGCCGCCGGCCGCGCCCCATCGTCGCGGCTCGTTTTCCGGGTGGCCGCGCCATGCCCCGAGCGAGAAAGGGCCCTGCTCCACGCGGCCCTGGGCGCTGACCAGGGCTGCCCAACGCCGGCCAATTCTCACGAGCGTTCTGCCCAAATCGATCCCGATTTGGGCAGAACGCTCGTGAGAATTGGCCGGAAAACGCCCGGCGAACACACTTCGGGCACCAGAGGGCCGCAGGGCCGCCCCCCCGGGGCCCTGTCCGGGATCGCGTGTCGTTGCGTTCCGGCACCGCCAGGAGGAGCTCCGGGCGGCGGACCCCGGGGAGGCCGACGCCTCCCGCTCCTCAGCCTCCGGGGGTCCCCTCCCTGGCGCCGGCCGCTGGGGCCGGGCCAGCCCCGAAAGCCGGGCCCGGGCCCGGGCCTGCTTGCTCAGCCTTCCGTTGCCAGGGGCCTGAGCCTGGGGGCCTCCGCATGGGGAACCCTGAGTCCCGCGCCACGAGTCACCCCGACCGTCCCGGCGAAGACGGCACCTTCGCGGCTTCGTCCCAGCCGTGGAGTGAGAGATCACTCCGTTCCCCCACAGAGGCCAGCCCCCTCCACGGGCGCCCCGGCCGCCCGCCAGGGCGGAGGTGGACGCCCGGCCACGGCGCCTCCATCCACTCTGTTCGGGGAAAACTCCCCGGCGCCGGGGCCGCCGGCCGCGCCCCATCGTCGCGGCTCGTTTTCCGGGTGGCCGCGCCATGCCCCGAGCGAGAAGGGGCCCTGCTCCACGCGGCCCTGGGCGCTGACCAGGGCTGCCCAACGCCGGCCAATTCTCACGAGCGTTCTGCCCAAATCGATCCCGATTTGGGCAGAACGCTCGTGAGAATTGGCCGGAAAACGCCCGGCGAACACACTTCGGGCACCAGAGGGCCGCAGGGCCGCCCCCCCGGGGCCCTGTCCGGGATCGCGTGTCGTCGCGTTCCGGCACCGCCAGGAGGAGCTCCGGGCGGCGGGCCCCGGGGAGGCCGACGCCTCCCGCTCCTCAGCCTCCGGGGGTCCCCTCCCTGGCGCCGGCCGCTGGGGCCGGGCCAGCCCCGAAAGCCGGGCCCGGGCCCGGGCCTGCTTGCTCAGCCTTCCGTTGCCAGGGGCCTGAGCCTGGGGGCCTCCGCATGGGGAACCCTGAGTCCCGCGCCACTAGTCCCCCCGACCGTCCCGGCGACGACGGCACCTTTCGCGGCTTCGTCCCAGCCGTGGAGTGAGAGATCACTCCGTTCCCCCACAGAGGCCAGCCCCCTCCACGGGCGCCCCGGCCGCCCTCCACGGCGGAGGCGGACGCCCGGCCACGGCGCCTCCATCCACTCTGCTCGGGGAAAACTCCCCGGCGCCGGGGCCGCCGGCCGCGCCCCATCGTCGCGGCTCGTTTTCCGGGTGGCCGCGCCATGCCCCGAGCGAGAAAGGGCCCTGCTCCACGCGGCCCTGGGCGCTGACCAGGGCTGCCCAACGCCGGCCAATTCTCACGAGCGTTCTGCCCAAATCGATCCTGATTTGGGCAGAACGCTCGTGAGAATTGGCCGGAAAACGCCCGGCGAACACACTTCGGGCACCAGAGGGCCGCAGGGCCGCCCCCCCGGGGCCCTGTCCGGGATCGCGTGTCGTCGCGTTCCGGCACCGCCAGGAGGAGCTCCGGGCGGCGGGCCCCGGGGAGGCCGACGCCTCCCGCTCCTCAGCCTCCGGGGGTCCCCTCCCTGGCGCCGGCCGCTGGGGCCGGGCCAGCCCCGAAAGCCGGGCCCGGGCCCGGACCTGCTTGCTCAGCCTTCCGTTGCCAGGGGCCTGAGCCTGGGGGCCTCCGCATGGGGAACCCTGAGTCCCGCGCCACGCGTCCCCCCGACCGTCCCGGCGACGACGGCACCTTTCGCGGCTTCGTCCCAGCCGTGGAGTGAGAGATCACTCCGTTCCCCCACAGAGGCCAGCCCCCTCCACGGGCGCCCCGGCCGCCCGCCACGGCGGAGGCGGACGCCCGGCCACGGCGCCTCCATCCACTCTGCTCGGGGAAAACTCCCCTGCGCCGGGGCCGCCGGCCGCGCCCCATCGTCGCGGCTCGTTTTCCGGGTGGCCGCGCCATGCCCCGAGCGAGAAAGGGCCCTGCTCCACGCGGCCCTGGGCGCTGACCAGGGCTGCCCAACGCCGGCCAATTCTCACGAGCGTTCTGCCCAAATCGATCCCGATTTGGGCAGAACGCTCGTGAGAATTGGCCGGAAAACGCCCGGCGAACACACTTCGGGCACCAGAGGGCCGCAGGGCCGCCCCCCCGGGGCCCTGTCCGGGATCGCGTGTCGTCGCGTTCCGGCACCGCCAGGAGGAGCTCCGGGCGGCGGGCCCCGGGGAGGCCGACGCCTCCCGCTCCTCAGCCTCCGGGGGTCCCCTCCCTGGCGCCGGCCGCTGGGGCCGGGCCAGCCCCGAAAGCCGGGCCCGGGCCCGGGCCTGCTTGCTCAGCCTTCCGTTGCCAGGGGCCTGAGCCTGGGGGCCTCCGCATGGGGAACCCTGAGTCCCGCGCCACGAGTCCCCCCGACCGTCCCGGCGACGACGGCACCTTTCGCGGCTTCGTCCCAGCCGTGGAGTGAGAGATCACTCCGTTCCCCCACAGAGGCCAGCCCCCTCCACGGGCGCCCCGGCCGCCCGCCACGGCGGAGGCGGACGCCCGGCCACGGCGCCTCCATCCACTCTGCTCGGGGAAAACTCCCCGGCGCCGGGGCCGCCGGCCGCGCCCCATCGTCGCGGCTCGTTTTCCGGGTGGCCGCGCCATGCCCCGAGCGAGAAAGGGCCCTGCTCCACGCGGCCCTGGGCGCTGACCAGGGCTGCCCAACGCCGGCCAATTCTCACGAGCGTTCTGCCCAAATCGATCCCGATTTGGGCAGAACGCTCGTGAGAATTGGCCGGAAAACGCCCGGCGAACACACTTCGGGCACCAGAGGGCCGCAGGGCCGCCCCCCCGGGGCCCTGTCCGGGATCGCGTGTCGTCGCGTTCCGGCACCGCCAGGAGGAGCTCCGGGAGGCGGGCCCCGGGGAGGCCGACGCCTCCCGCTCCTCAGCCTCCAGGGGTCCCCTCCCTGGCGCCGGCCGCTGGGGCCGGGCCAGCCCCGAAAGCCGGGCCCGGGCCCGGGCCTGCTTGCTCAGCCTTCTGTTGCCAGGGGCCTGAGCCTGGGGGCCTCCGCATGGGGAATACTGAGTCCCGCGCCACGAGTCCCCCCGACCGTCCCGGCGACCACGGCACCTTTCGCGGCTTCGTGCCAGCCGTGGAGTGAGAGATCACTCCGTTCCCCCACAGAGGCCAGCCCCCTCCACGGGCGCCCCGGCCGCCCGCCACGGCGGAGGCGGACGCCCGGCCACGGCGCCTCCATCCACTCTGCTCGGGGAAAACTCCCCGGCGCCGGGGCCGCCGACCGCGCCCCATCGTCGCGGCTCGTTTTCCGGGTGGCCGCGCCATGCCCCGAGCGAGAAAGGGCCCTGCTCCACGCGGCCCTGGGCGCTGACTAGGGCTACCCAACGCCGGCCAATTCTCACGAGCGTTCTGCCCAAATCGAATCCGATTTGGGCAGAACGCTCGTGAGAATTGGCCGGAAAACGCCCGGCGAACACACTTCGGGCACCAGAGGGCCGCAGGGCCGCCCCCCCGGGGCCCTGTCCGGGATCGCGTGTCGTCGCGTTCCGGCACCGCCAGGAGGAGCTCCGGGAGGCGGGCCCCGGGGAGGCCGACGCCTCCCGCTCCTCAGCCTCCGGGGGTCCCCTCCCTGGCGCCGGCCGATGGGGCCGGGCCAGCCCCGAAAGCCGGGCCCGGGCCCGGGCCTGCTTGCTCAGCCTTCCGTTGCCAGGGGCCTGAGCCAGGGGGCCTCCGCATGGGGAACCCTGAGTCCCGCGCCACGAGTCCCCCCGACCGTCCCGGCGACGACGGCGCCTTTCGCGGCTTCGTCCCAGCCGTGGAGTGAGAGATCACTCCGTTCCCCCACAGATGCCAGCCCCCTCCACGGGCGCCCCGGCCGCCCGCCACGGCGGAGGCGGACGCCCGGCCACGGCGCCTCCATCCACTCTGCTCGGGGAAAACTCCCCTGCGCCGGGGCCGCCGGCCGCGCCCCATCGTCGCGGCTCGTTTTCCGGGTGGCCGCGCCATGCCCCGAGCGAGAAAGGGCCCTGCTCCACGCGGCCCTGGGCGCTGACCAGGGCTGCCCAACGCCGGCCAATTCTCACGAGCGTTCTGCCCAAATCGATCCCGATTTGGGCAGAACGCTCGTGAGAATTGGCCGGAAAACGCCCGGCGAACACACTTCGGGCACCAGAGGGCCGCAGGGCCGCCCCCCCGGGGCCCTGTCCGGGATCGCATGTCGTCGCGTTCCGGCACCGCCAGGAGGAGCTCCGGGCGGCGGGCCCCGGGGAGGCCGACGCCTCCCGCCCCTCAGCCTCCGGGGGTCCCCTCCATGGCGCCGGCCGCTGGGGCCGGGCCAGCCCCGAAAGCCGGGCCCGGGCCCGGGCCTGCTTGCTCAGCCTTCCGTTGCCAGGGGCCTGAGCCTGGGGGCCTCCGCATGGGGAACCCTGAGTCCCGCGCCACGAGTCCCCCCGACCGTCCCGGCGACGACGGCACCTTTCGCGGCTTCGTCCCAGCCGTGGAGTGAGAGATCACTCCGTTCCCCCACAGAGGCCAGCCCCCTCCACGGGCGCCCCGGCCGCCCGCCACGGCGGAGGCGGACGCCCGGCCACGGCGCCTCCATCCACTCTGCTCGGGGAAAACTCCCCGGCGCCGGGGCCGCCGGCCGCGCCCCATCATCGCGGCTCGTTTTCCGGGTGGCCGCGCCATGCCCCGAGCGAGAAAGGGCCCTGCTCCACGCGGCCCTGGGCGCTGACCAGGGCTGCCCAACGCCGGCCAATTCTCACGAGCGTTCTGCCCAAATCGATCCCGATTTGGGCAGAACGCTCGTGAGAATTGGCCGGAAATCGCCCGGCGAACACACTTCGGGCACCAGAGGGCCGCAGGGCCGCCCCCCCGGGGCCCTGTCCGGGATCGCGTGTCGTCGCGTTCCGGCACCGCCAGGAGGAGCTCCGGGCGGCGGGCCCCGGGGAGGCCGACGCCTCCTGCTCCTCAGCCTCCGGGCGTCCCCTCCCTGGCGCCGGCCGCTGGGGCCGGGCCAGCCCCGAAAGCCGGGCCCGGGCCCGGCCCTGCTTGCTCAGCCTTCCGTTGCCAGGGGCCTGAGCCTGGGGGCCTCCGCATGGGGAACCCTGAGTCCCGCGCCACGAGTCCCCCCGACCGTCCCGGCGACGACGGCACCTTTCGCGGCTTCGTCCCAGCCGTGGAGTGAGAGATCACTCCGTTCCCCCACAGAGGCCAGCCCCCTCCACGGGCGCCCCGGCCGCCCGCCACGGCGGAGGCGGACGCCCGGCCACGGCGCCTCCATCCACTCTGCTCGGGGAAAACTCCCCGGCGTCGGGGCCGCCGGCCGCGCCCCATCGTCGCGGCTCGTTTTCCGGGTGGCCGCGCCATGCCCCGAGCGAGAAAGGCCCTGCTCCACGCGGCCCTGGGCGCTGACCAGGGCTGCCCAACGCCGGCCAATTCTCACGAGCGTTCTGCCCAAATCGATCCCGATTTGGGCAGAACGCTCGTGAGAATTGGCCGGAAAACGCCCGGCGAACACACTTCGGGCACCAGAGGGCCGCAGGGCCGCCCCCCCGGGGCCCTGTCCGGGATCGCGTGTCGTCGCGTTCCGGCACCGCCAGGAGGAGCTCCGGGCGGCGGGCCCCGGGGAGGCCGACGCCTCCCGCTCCTCAGCCTCCGGGGGTCCCCTCCCTGGCGCCGGCCGCTGGGGCCGGGCCAGCCCCGAACGCCGGGCCCGGGCCCGGGCCTGCTTGCTCAGCCTTCCGTTGCCAGGGGCCTGAGCCTGGGGGCCTCCGCATGGGGAACCCTGAGTCCCGCGCCACGAGTCCCCCCGACCGTCCCGGCGACGACGGCACCTTTCGTGGCTTCGTCCCAGCCGTGGAGTGAGAGATCACTCCGTTCCCCCACAGAGGCCAGCCCCCTCCACGGGCGCTCGGCCGACCGCCACGGCGGAGGCGGACGCCCGGCCACGGCGCCTCCATCCACTCTGCTCGGAGAAAACTCCCCGGCGCCGGGGCCGCCGGCCGCGCCCCATCGTCGCGGCTCGTTTTCCGGGTGGCCGCGCCATGCCCCGAGCGAGAAAGGGCCCTGCTCCACGCGGCCCTGGGCGCTGACCAGGGCTGCCCAACGCCGGCCAATTCTCACGAGCGTTCTGCCCTAATCGATCCTGATTTGGGCAGAACGCTCGTGAGAATTGGCCGGAAAACGCCCGGCGAACACACTTCGGGCACCAGAGGGCCGCAGGGCCGCCCCCCCGAGGCCCTGTCCGGGATCGCGTGTCGTCGCGTTCCGGCACCGCCAGGAGGAGCTCCGGGCGGTGGGCCCCGGGGAGGCCGACGCCTCCCGCTCCTCAGCCTCCGGGGGTCCCCTCCCTGGCGCCGGCCGCTGGGGCCGGGCCAGCCCCGAAAGCCGGGCCCGGGCCCGGGCCTGCTTGCTCAGCCTTCCGTTGCCAGGGGCCTGAGCCTGGGGGCCTCCGCATGGGGAACCCTGAGTCCCGCGCCACGAGTCCCCCCGACCGTCCCGGCGACGACGGCACCTTTCGCGGCTTCGTCCCAGCCGTGGAGTGAGAGATCACTCCGTTCCCCCACAGAGGCCAGCCCCCTCCACGGGCGCCCCGGCCGCCCGCCACGGCGGAGGCGGACGCCCGGCCACGGCGCCTCCATCCACTCTGCTCGGGGAAAACTCCCCGGCGCCGGGGCCGCCGGCCGCGCCCCATCGTCGCGGCTCGTTTTCCGGGTGGCCGCGCCATGCCCCGAGCGAGAAAGGGCCCTGCTCCACGCGGCCCTGGGCGCTGACCAGGGCTGCCCAACGCCGGCCAATTCTCACGAGCGTTCTGCCCAAATCGATCCCGATTTGGGCAGAACGCTCGTGAGAATTGGCCGGAAAACGCCCGGCGAACACACTTCGGGCACCAGAGGGCCGCAGGGCCGCCCCCCCGGGGCCCTGTCCGGGATCGCGTGTCGTCGCGTCCCGGCACCGCCAGGAGGAGCTCCGGGCGGCGGGCCCCGGGGAGGCCGACGCCTCCCGCTCCTCAGCCTCCGGGGGTCCCCTCCCTGGCGCCGGCCGCTGGAGCCGGGCCAGCCCCGAACGCCAGGCCCGGGCCCGGGCCTGCTTGCTCAGCCTTCCGTTGCCAGGGGCCTGAGCCTGGGGGCCTCCGCATGGGGAACCCTGAGTCCCGCGCCATGAGTCCCCCCGACCGTCCCGGCGACGACGGCACCTTTCGTGGCTTCGTCCCAGCCGTGGAGTGAGAGATCACTCCGTTCCCCCACAGAGGCCAGCCCCCTCCACGGGCGCTCGGCCGACCGCCACGGCGGAGGCGGACGCCCGGCCACGGCGCCTCCATCCACTCTGCTCGGAGAAAACTCCCCGGCGCCGGGGCCGCCGGCCGCGCCCCATCGTCGCGGCTCGTTTTCCGGGTGGCCGCGCCATGCCCCGAGCGAGAAAGGGCCCTGCTCCACGCGGCCCTGGGCGCTGACCAGGGCTGCCCAACGCCGGCCTATTCTCACGAGCGTTCTGCCCAAATCGATCCCGATTTGGGCAGAACGCTCGTGAGAATTGGCCGGAAAACGCCCGGCGAACACACTTCGGGCACCAGAGGGCCGCAGGTCCGCCCCCCCGGGGCCCTGTCCGGGATCGCGTGTCGTCGCGTTCCGGCACCGCCAGGAGGAGCTCCGGGCGGCGGGCCCCGGGGAGGCCGACGCCTCCCGCTCCTCAGCCTCCGGGGGTCCCCTCCCTGGCGCCGGCCGCTGGGGCCGGGCCAGCCCCGAACGCCGGGCCCGGGCCCGGGCCTGCTTGCTCAGCCTTCCGTTGCCAGGGGCCTGAGCCTGGGGGCCTCCGCATGGGGAACCCTGAGTCCCGCGCCACGAGTCCCCCCGACCGTCCCGGCGACGACGGCACCTTTCGCGGCTTCGTCCCAGCCGTGGAGTGAGAGATCACTCCGTTCCCCCACAGAGGCCAGCCCCCTCCACGGGCGCTCGGCCGACCGCCACGGCGGAGGCGGACGCCCGGCCACGGCGCCTCCATCCACTCTGCTCGGAGAAAACTCCCCGGCGCCGGGGCCGCCGGCCGCGCCCCATCGTCGCGGCTCGTTTTCCAGGTGGCCGCGCCATGCCCCGAGCGAGAAAGTGCCCTGCTCCACGCGGCCCTGGGCGCTGACCAGGGCTGCCCAACGCCGGCCTATTTTCACGAGCGTTCTGCCCAAATCGATCCCGATTTGGGCAGAACGCTCGTGAGAATTGGCCGGAACACGCCCGGCGAACACACTTCGGGCACCAGAGGGCCGCAGGTCCGCCCCCCCGGGGCCCTGTCCGGGATCGCGTGTCGTCGCGTTCCGGCACCGCCAGGAGGAGCTCCGGGCGGCGGGCCCCGGGGAGGGCCGACGCCTCCCGCTCCTCAGCCTCCGGGGGTCCCCTCCCTGGCGCCGGCCGCTTGGGCCGGGCCAGCCCCGAAAGCCGGGCCCGGGCCCGGGCCTGCTTGCTCAGCCTTCCGTTGCCAGGGGCCTGAGCCTGGGGGCCTCCGCATGGGGAACCCTGAGTCCCGCGCCACGAGTCCCCCCGACCGTCCCGGCGACGACGGCACCTTTCGCGGCTTCGTCCCAGCCGTGGAGTGAGAGATCACTCCGTTCCCCCACAGAGGCCAGCCCCCTCCACGGGCGCCCCGGCCGCCCGCCACGGCGGAGGCGGACGCCCGGCCACGGCGCCTCCATCCACTCTGCTCGGGGAAAACTCCCCGGCGCCGGGGGCCGCCGGCCGCGCCCCATCGTCGCGGCTCGTTTTCCGGGTGGCCGCGCCATGCCCCGAGCGAGAAAGGGCCCTGCTCCACGCGGCCCTGGGCGCTGACCAGGGCTGCCCAACGCCGGCCAATTCTCACGAGCGTTCTGCCCAAATCGATCCCGATTTGGGCAGAACGCTCGTGAGAATTGGCCGGAAAACGCCCGGCGAACACACTTCGGGCACCAGAGGGCCGCAGGGCCGCCCCCCCGGGGCCCTGTCCGGGATCGCGTGTCGTCGCGTTCCGGCACCGCCAGGAGGAGCTCCGGGCGGCGGGCCCCGGGGAGGCCGACGCCTCCCGCCGCTCAGCCTCCGGGGGTCCCCTCCCTGGCGCCGGCCGCTGGTGCCGGCCCAGCCCCGAAAGCCGGGCCCGGGCCCGGGCCTGCTTGCTCAGCCTTCCGTTGCCAGGGGCCTGAGCCTGGGGGCCTCCGCATGGGGAACCCTGTGTCCCGCGCCACGAGTCCCCCCGACCGTCCCGGCGACGACGGCACCTTTCGCGGCTTCGTCCCAGCCGTGGAGTGAGAGATCACTCCGTTCCCCCAGAGAGGCCAGCCCCCTCCACGGGCGCCCCGGCCGCCCGCCACGGCGGAGGCGGACGCCCGGCCACGGCGCCTCCATCCACTCTGCTCGGGGAAAACTCCCCGGCGCCGGGGCCGCCGGCCGCGCCCCATCGTCGCGGCTCGTTTTCCGGGTGGCCACGCCATGCCCCGAGCGAGAAAGGGCCCTGCTCCACGCGGCCCTGGGCGCTGACCTGGGCTGCCCAACGCCGGCCAATTCTCACGAGCGTTCTGCCCAAATCGATCCCGATTTGGGCAGAACGCTCGTGAGAATTGGCCGGAAAACGCCCGGCGAACACACTTCGGGCACCAGAGGGCCGCAGGGCCGCCCCCCCGGGGCCCTGTCCGGGATCGCGTGTCGTCGCGTTCCGGCACCGCCAGGAGGAGCTCCGGGCGGCGGGACCCGGGGAGGCCGACGCCTCCCGCTCCTCAGCCTCCGGGGGTCCCCTCCCTGGCGCCGGCCGCTGGGGCCGGGCCAGCCCCGAACGCCGGGCCCTGGCCCGGGCCTGCTTGCTCAGCCTTCCGTTGCCAGGGGCCTGAGCCTTGGGGCCTCCGCATGGGGAACCCTGAGTCCCGCGCCACGAGTCCCCCCGACCGTCCCGGCGACGACGGCACCTTTCGCGGATTCGTCCCAGCCGTGGAGTGAGAGATCACTCCGTTCCCCCACAGAGGCCAGCCCCCTCCACGGGCGCCCCGGCCGCCCGCCAGGGCGGAGGTGGACGCCCTGCCACGGCGCCTCCATCCACTCTGCTCGGGGAAAACTCCCCGGCACCGGGGCCGCCGGCCGCGCCCCATCGTCGCGGCTCGTTTTCCGGGTGGCCGCGCCATGCCCCGAGCGAGAAAGGGCCCTGCTCCACGCGGCCCTGGGCGCTGACCAGGGCTGCCCAACGCCGGCCAATTCTCACGAGCGTTCTGCCCAAATCGATCCCGATTTGGGCAGAACGCTCGTGAGAATTGGCCGGAAAACGCCCGGCGAACACACTTCGGGCACCAGAGGGCCGCAGGGCCGCCCCCCCGGGGCCCTGTCCGGGATCGCATGTCGTCGCGTTCCGGCACCGCCAGGAGGAGCTCCGGGCGGCGGGCCCCGGGGAGGCCGACGCCTCCCGCCCCTCAGCCTCCGGGGGTCCCCTCCCTGGCGCCGGCCGCTGGGGCCGGGCCAGCCCCGAAAGCCGGGCCCGGGCCCGGGCCTGCTTGCTCAGCCTTCCGTTGCCAGGGGCCTGAGCCTGGGGGCCTCCGCATGGGGAACCCTGAGTCCCGCGCCACGAGTCCCCCCGACCGTCCCGGCGACGACGGCACCTTTCGCGGCTTCGTCCCAGCCGTGGAGTGAGAGATCACTCTGTTCCCCCACAGAGGCCAGCCCCCTCCACGGGCGCCCCGGCCGCCCGCCACGGCGGAGGCGGACGCCCGGCCAAGGCGCCTCCATCCACTCTGCTCGGGGAAAACTCCCCGGCGCCGGGGCCGCCGGCCGCGCCCCATCGTCGCGGCTCGTTTTCCGGGTGGCCGCGCCATGCCCCGAGCGAGAAAGGGCCCTGCTCCACGCGGCCCTGGGCGCTGACAAGGGCTGCCCAACGCCGGGCAATTCTCACGAGCGTTCTGCCCAAATCGATCCCGATTTGGGCAGAACGCTCGTGAGAATTGGCCGTAAAACGCCCGGCGAACACACTTCGGGCACCAGAGGGCCGCAGGGCCGCCCCCCCGGGGCCCTGTCCGGGATCGCGTGTCGTCGCGTTCCGGCACCGCCAGGAGGAGCACCGGGCGTTGGGCCCCGGGGAGGCCGACGCCTCCCGCTCCTCAGCCTCCGGGGGTCCCCTCCCTGGCGCCGGCCGCTGGGGCCGGGCCAGCCCCGATAGCCGGGCCCGGGCCCGGGCCTGCTTGCTCAGCCTTCCGTTGCCAGGGGCCTGAGCCTGGGGGCCTCCGCATGGGGAACCCTGAGTCCCGCGCCACGAGTCCCCCCGACCGTCCCGGCGACGACGGCACCTTTCGCGGCTTCGTCCCAGCCGTGGAGTTAGAGATCATTCCGTTCACCCACAGAGGCCAGCCCCCTCCACGGGCGCCCCGGCCGCCCGCCACGGCGGAGGCCGACGCCCGGCCACGGCGCCTCCATCCACTCTGCTCGGGGAAAACTCCCCGGCGCCGGGGCCGCCGGCCGCGCCCCATCGTCGCGGCTCGTTTTCCGGGTGGCCGCGCCATGCCCCGAGCGAGAAAGGGCCCTGCTCCACGCGGCCCTGGGCGCTGACCAGGGCTGCCCAACGCCGGCCAATTCTCACGAGCGTTCTGCCCAAATCGATCCCGATTTGGGCAGAACGCTCGTGAGAATTGGCCGGAAAACGCCCGGCGAACACACTTCGGGCACCAGAGGGCCGCAGGGCCGCCCCCCCGGGGCCCTGTCCGGGATCGCATGTCGTCGCGTTCCGGCACCGCCAGGAGGAGCTCCGGGCGGCGGGCCCCGGGGAGGCCGACGCCTCCCGCCCCTCAGCCTCCGGGGGTCCCCTCCCTGGCGCCGGCCGCTGGGGCCGGGCCAGCCCCGAATGCCGGGCCCGGGCCCGGGCCTGCTTGCTCAGCCTTCCGTTGCCAGGGGCCTGAGCCTGGGGGCCTCCGCATGGGGAACCCTGAGTCTCGCGCCACGAGTCCC
>NW_025721456.1:0-59422 GCF_922984935.1 Meles meles
CTCTGCGGCGTGCCTTCCGGCTTTCTGCATTTCCCTGGTTTCTGTGTGGGCCACGGGAGGGAACCGCCGTGTCCTGTCTGGGGGACCGACTGGGGTGTCCCAGCAGGAACAGGGGCCTTGGCCCCAAGATTGTGCCCAGAAATTCCTGAAGGCCCAGGATGACATCGCCTCTGTAATCCATTCTGCGCGTCGACATCAAATAAGGGCAATTCTCTGTCCAACAGGGAAAAAAACCAACGAATGCCCTTTGAAAGTGGGTGGGCAGACACAAAGGCACCCGTTGAGGGATTCCACTTCCAGAAACCTCCAGAACACGTGCAGGAACAGAAAGAGAAAGCAACTTAGGGGCTGCGAGGGGCCAGGCCGGGGGAGCCATGGGCACGGAGGGCTTGGGCTCAGGGTCTCCTTTGGGGAAGGAGCTCTCCTGCAGCGACGTTCTGGGGTGTGGTGGCGCAGCGTTGGGAATGTCCTTCATGCTCATGACGTGTTCAAGGGAAAACAAGAACTTTTATTTAAAATAAATAATACACAGCATAGAGGAGATGGAAGGCGACTAGGACGGTGACTCCATAGAGGAGAGGAAGAACACAGGGGGAGGGGAGGAAACATTCTGCGGGGATGTCGGGGTCAGGGGACGGAACGGAGGGGAATTTTACGGGGAGATCTCCCCGCAGAGTTGTGGGCTCTGGATGCGGGTCTGGGAGCCCCGCAGGAGCAGGTGCCAGGGCAGGCGTTGGGACCGGGGCGGGGGGCAGGGTCAGCGGTCTTGGCCAGCGCAGGATCCAGAGCAGGAGCTGGGTCCGAGGCAAGAACAGGAGCCCAGGCAAGGGCAGGGAAAGGAGCAGGAGCAAGGGCTAGGGGCTGGGGCTGGGGCGGGATCAGGGGCATAGGCAGGGGCAAGGGAAGGCGCAGTGGTCCTGGCAAGGCCAGGGGAAGGGCCGGGCGCAGTTGAAGGGGAAGAAGCAGGGACAGGGTCTGGGTATGGGGGTGGGAACAGGGGCGCAGGCAGGCGAAGGGAGGCCGTCCTGGCAGGGGCAGGGGCAGGGGCAGGGGCAGGGGCAAGAACAGATGTAGGACCTGGGTCTGGGTCAGGGGCAGGGGCAGTGGCCCTGGCAGGGAAAGGAGAAGGGACAGGGGCAGGGGCAGGAGCTAGGGCAAGGGCAGGAACAGGGGCCCCGTGAGGGCCCGGGGAAGCGGTGGGACCGAGGGAGGAGCTGGGTCAGGGGCGAGAACGGGAGCACAGGCAAGGGCAGGGAAAGGAGCAGGAGCAAGGGCTAGGGGGCAGGGTCTGGGGCGGGAACAGGGGCATAGGCAGGAGCAGGGAAGGGGCAGTGGTCCTGGCAGGGCCAGGGGACGGGAAGGGGGCAGTTGAAGGGGAAGAAGCAGAGGCAGTTTCTGGGTCTGGGGCGGGAACAGGGGCGCAGGCAGGGGAAGGGGAGGCCGTCCTGGCAGGGTCAGAGGCAGGGGCAAGTACAGGGATAGGACCTGGTCTTTGGCAGGTCCAGGGGCAGTGGCCCTGGCAGGGAAAGGAAAAGGGACAGGGGCAGGGGCAGATGAAGGGACAGGAGCAGGAATAGGAACTGGGGCATGTGCAGGGGTGATGGCCGGTGCAGGGTCAAGGGCAGGAGCTGGGTCTGGGGCAGGACCAGGGTCACAGGCAGGGGAAGGGGAGGCCGTCCTGGCAGGGGCATGGGAAGGGGAAACCGAAGGGGCAGGAACAGGGGTAGGACCTGGGTCTGGGGCAGGGGCAGGGACATGGGCAGGGGCAGGGGCAGGAGCAGGAGCTGGGACAAGTGCACGGGCGATGGCCTGTGCAGGTCAAGGGCAGGAGCTGGGTCTGGGGCAGGAACAGGGGCCCTGTGAAGGCCCGGGGAAGCGGTGGGACCAAGGGAGGATCTGGGTCAGGGGGGCGAGAACAGGAGCACAGGCAGGGGCAGGGGACGTGGGGGTAGCTCTGGTAGGGGGCAGGGGCAGGGGGAGCGGCAGGAGCAAGGCTGGGGGCACGAGCAGGAGCCGGCTCTCCCTGCACAGCATCAGCACCTCCGTGGGCAGGCGGCCGGTGCCCTGTCGGCTCCCGGTCTCCCGCCGAAGTCTCTCCCGTCACCATGTCCCCCTCCGGAGCTGCTGAGGTTGGGAGTGGGTCTTGCTTCTCCGCCTGAGTAGCTGTGAGAGGAGAGAAGGTCACCCGCGGGCCTGCCTCTCCCTGGGGCTTGGCAGAGACCGAGCACAGCCTAGGGTCTCCCGGAGAAGCCGCAGCCACGAAGGAACCCTCCCCGGGACGTCTCCCCGACGGCAGGCCGCCCCCTGGGTGCTCCGAGCCAAGTCGTGGCTCCCGGCCCCACGCCAGCCTGTGGGGGCTTCGCCCTGTGGGGGCCCATCACCGACGCCTCCCCACACAGCCCCAGGCACCCCATCCCAGCCTTCTCACCCTCGGCCTTGGCCTCCGTGGGCTCCGTGTCCAGGACCGCAGTCCAATGGAGTAGCGGGGACCGTGGTCTGGAGGGACCGGAGGCCTTCCCAGGACCGGGGACTCCAGGGTCAGGGAGGAGTGCGTGTCTTCCCGCCTCCTTCCTCTTTCATCCGTGGCCTGCCAAGGCAGAGACGGGGAGCGTGCAAGAGGCCGCAGAGCCCTGCCCGGCCATACCCACCGTCCTCCTGCCCAGTCCCCCGGCTTCTCCCGGATCACACGCAGACCTGCACGTGCACAGCCCGCACCTGGGTCAGGGACCCGTCCCTGCAGGGTCTCAGGATAAACCCCGGGCAGAAGGGCGCAGCCCCCACACCCCATCCCACGTAGCCAGCCTGAACCTGGGGTGTGAACATGACCTGCCACCAGGCATCTGACCCCTCATCAGCCTGCTCCTGCTCGGGGCGGTGTCCACCCCCGATGAGCTCTCTTCACACACACACGCACACACACACACACACACACACACACACACACACACACACGCACACACGGGGGAGGAGGCCTGGGGCGACACGGGTGGATCGGAAGGTGTGGGGCTGTCTGACTCGGAGCCTCCCGGGGTCACCTTTCGATTCTTCTTGCCAAAGGGCCAGAGGCGTCGGGGAGCCCTGCCAGGCCCTCCGCAGTGAGGGGATGTGCTTGGCGGGCGAGCTCTCCTCTGCTCGCCTCCTCTGGACTTGGGTATGCAACAGAGGAACATGTCGCTTCTGTGGGGATCTCCGCAGAAATGAGCTGGGCAGGGGGTTGTCTCCAGAACGTGGGTGCCTGGACACGTGGGTTCCAATTCCGTTGGGCTGTGTCGTCAGGGAAGTGAGGTCACCGCTGCCTGGGGGCTCCTTACGGGACTTCCTCCTCACCCTGGAGCTCCCTGAGGGGCGCCCCTCCCCCAGCTGCTCCAGGCTCACCCCCCACCCCATGCCCTGTCTCTACAGTGACCCCCACACGGCCTACCCACAGCCCCTGGGAGGCCTGGGTGCAGCTGTGGTCCCCGCTGTGAGGGCCCAGAGCTGGGTTCAGACCGGGTTCCTGCTCCGGCTCCTGCCCAGGACTGGGACCGCGGACGCACCCTGTGGCTCCCAGGGCCTCCCCAGTCTCCCCGTGTGCACACTGGGGGTGTTCTGGCTTCTACTTCTGGGGATGCCATCAGGGGTGGGACCTCTCCATACGTTCCGTACCCGCTCTCCCGGGAGGCTCGTGCACACCCTTGGCGATGCACGGGCGAGCCAGGGGGCTGGGCGGGGGCATGGAGCACAGCCCAGAGGGGCCTGGATCTGCTCTGGGATCCAGGCAAAGCCACCCTCCTGCTGCCTGGGTCCCATCAGCCGTGGCAAGGTGGCAGTTCATGGAGTCTGACCGTGGTGACACAGACTTCCAGGGGCTCCCATTAGGTTGAGGTCCAAGGGCCTCGTCTGCGGCCCATGTGCCGGACAGCCCCCCACCGTGGTTCCCGGGCATTCCCGAATCCGTCCCGCCAGGGTGGATGGCCCGTGGGCCTGAGAAGGGGACAAAGTGTTTGGCGGTGATTTCCCAGCCGATGGAGGAAAGTCTGTGACTTCTCCTGGTTCCCTCTCTCCTGTGTTCGGGGTCTGTCTCTGTCTTTGACTTTGTCTCGGGTCTGTCTCTGTCTCTGGTTTTGTGTGTCTCACAGGAGCAGGATCTGTGGGCTCCAGGGGTGATGGGAGAACCCTCAGAAGTCTCCCTTGTCCCTGTTTCCCTCCCCTGGGCCGGTGCTTGGTTCCTTGCTAAGGCCTTGTCCCCCTGAGCAGAGCACTGACTCTGGAACCTCTTGCACATGGGGCCCTTGAGGCTGCAACAAGGAGGGTCCCGACCTTGGTCCGCAGACCAGGGCTCCAGGGCTCTGCCACATTCTGCAAGCCCACGATGTCAGCCCCCCAAGCCTGCAGGCTGTCCTCTGCTCAGAAGGACCTCGAGGGAGTCCAAAGCATGTTCCCAAGACTGGGAGCACAGTGGGTCAGGGAGAGAGATTCAAGGCCCACAGGCTCTTCGGCAAGCCTGTGGGAGCCTAGGGACAGCCCGTGTCTATGGCCCCATTGGTAGAAGAGTAAGGGGAGGCCTTTGGCGGTGTAGCCCTGTCCACACTGGGGAGGGGGGGGGTTTACCTCTTCCTACTTCCAGGGGAGGTGTCCGGGGTGGTGACGGACACCAGGCCCCAGACCCTGTCCTCACCCAGTGCCCTGGCAAAGCCCCTGGGCCCCTTGGGGACCCCTTGACCATCAGCCCTTCCTGTCTGCTCTCCCCATGCTAAGGATCTCGGTCCTTGCCAGGAGACCTGACGCCCCTGACGCCATGGCCCAGCTGTCTCCAACCTCTTTCTTCTTATCTGCCTTGTTACCCACCATTTTCCCAGGGTGTCTCCCCCTCTGAGCCCCAGCTGGGCAGAGTGGTGTGGTGTGTGTGTGTGTGTGTGTGTGTGTGTCTGTGTGTGTGTGGGGTGTGTGTGTGTGTGTGTTTGTGTGTGTGTGTGTGTCTGTGTGTGTGGGGTGTGTCTGTGTGTGTGTGTGTGTGTGTGTCTGTGTGTGTGTGGGTGTGTGTGTCTGTGTGTCTGTGTGTGTGTGTGTAGGTGTGTGTGTCTGTGTGTGCGTGCCTGTGTGTGTGTGTATGTGCGCACGCTCAAGCAGACGCCTCTCCCTGTCTGGGGAGGCCCGAGGTCACGTCCCCACATGGGACGGGGTGGGTAGCTCTCCCCAAGCATCTGAGAGGCTCTCACCCTCAAAGCAGACCTCATGGGAGGGTCGGGGCTTGCCTAGGACTGGAGGGAAGCTCTGCTCCTTGGACCCTGTACCCGTCTTTTGTCCTGGGCCGGTCCCTGCCTCTCTTGACCCCAGGTTCCCAACTGTCCCCTGAGGCTTGGACATGGAAATGCTTGAATCTGGCCGTTCCTCCAGGGGGAGGTGGAGGTGGAGGAAAGGTGCCCCAGGCACACAGACCTCCATTCCGAGACGGCCAGGTGTGCCCAGGAGACCTGCACGCAACACCTGGACCGTGACCCAGCCTTGCGGTGGATGTGTACGCGACCCATGGCGCAGTCCCTGTCTGGTCCCCCCTGTTCCCTCACCTCTGCCACGTGCTCTGGGTCCCCGAAGTCTGCTGAGCACCAGAGCCATGCCTATCCCGGGGAGCAAGGCTCAGGATGCAAGGCCAGGAGGGTTGGACATGTGGGGATGCAAAGGTCACCGAGTACTCCCCACCCAGCTGGCCTGGAATTCAGAATCCCTCCCAGGGTCCCGTGAAATGCGGGGTTGAGCCAGAGGCCTTGGAGACATCAGTGGCAGGGAGGTCAGTGGGCCCCTTCCACTTCTCCTCTCTCCCTCTGCTTAGTCTTCCTGGTTGTACCGGGGGACAGAGGTCCAGCCTGTCCTTGGATTTAGCCCTGGCTTGAGTCAGTGGGTGGAAGGAGGACAGGGAAGGTTAGGGTTTGGGTTAGGGGTTTGGATTAGGGTGAGGGTCACAGTTAGAGTTAGGGTTAGGGTTAGAGGGCTAGGGTGAGGTTTAGAGGGTTAGGGTGAGGGTTAGGGTTAGGGTTAGAAGGTAAGGGTTAGGGCTAGAGGGATAGGCTTAGGATTAGGGTTAGGGTTAGATTTAGGGTTAGGGTGAGGGTTAGGGTGAGGGTTAGGGTAAGGGTTAGGGTTAGGGTTAGGGTTAGTGTGAGGGTCACAGTTAGAGTTAGGGTTAGGGTTAGAGGGTTAGGGTGAGGGTTAGAGGGTTAGGGTGAGGGTTAGGGTTAGGGTTAGAAGGTAAGGGTTAGGGCTAGAGGGATAGGGTTAGGATTAGGGTCAGGGTCAGGGACAGGGTCAGGGTCAGGGCTATCATTAGGGTCACGGTCAAGGTCAGGGCTAGGGTCACGGTCAGGGTTCGGTTTAGGGTCAGGTGTAGGGTCAGGGTCAGTTTGAGTGTTAGGGTCAGGGTCAGTGTTAGGGTCCGGGTTGGGGTCAGGCTCCGGCTAACGGTCAGGGTCAGGGTTAGGGGTTAGGGTTAGGGTTAGCATTAGGGTTAGGGTTAAGCTTCGGGTTTGCCTTCAGGTTCGGGGTTAGGGTTATAGGTTAGGGGTTCGGGTTAGCGTTAGGGTTCGGGTTCGGGTTCGGGTTTGGGTTAGGGTCAGGGTCAGGGTCAGGGTCAGTTATGGTTAGGGTTAGGGTTAGGGTTAGAGAGATAGGGTTAGGGTGAGGGTTAGGGTTAGAGGGTTAGGGTTAGTGTTAGAGAGATAGGGTGAGGGTTAGGGTCACGGTCCAGCTCAACGTTAGGGTTCGCGTTATTGTCAGGGTCAGGGTGAGGGGTTAGGGTCAGGATTAGGATTAGGATTCGAGTTAATGTTCGGTGTTAGGGTTCGGGTTCGTGTTCAGGTTCGGGGTTTAGGGTTATGGGTTATTGGTTCGGGTTCGGGTTAGGTTTAGTGTTGGGGTTCAGGTTCGGCTTTTTATTAGGCCCTGAATGGTGGCTCCGGGCACGCCCATCTGTCCTCCCAGTCCTGACCTTCCTTCTCCTCGGCCCTCTGTCATCCCGGATCCTCTCCACCGCCTCCTTAAACAATTCTGAATGTCTCCAGGAGCAGCGTGGCAGGCGTGGGGTCTCAGGAGGGGCTGCCGCGATCCTGTGCCCCAGACGACACGGAGAAAGGAGCCACGGGACATTCTGTCATGAGGACTGGGAGGACGATCCCATCCATCTCCTTGGGCATGAACACGGTTCCAGTCCCTGCTCTTTCCACCACCGCTGTGCCAGCTGCTCCTGAAAACACGTCTGTGAACGACCGAGCCAGAGTTTCTGGGGGTGAGTCCGGGCTGAGCCCTGCTAGGTGAACGGTGCACCTGTGGCCTGGGACGGGTGCGGCTCACGGTGGTCCCAGACAGGGGTGCCTGTCCCCCTTCTCTCCAGGGGACCTGCCTTGGACCTCTGCTTCCTCACGTTCTCCCCAGGGCTGCTGGTCCCCAGACCTGACCCCTGCCGGTCTGAGGGTGACCAGCGCTGGCTCCCCAGGGTTTCCTTTGCCCGAGTCCTTGCCCGGGAGCTCCTGCATCTCCGGACACATACTCCCCGTGTGCCCAGCCTCCCCCTCGAACTTGCACGTGTTTGGTCTCTGTCCCTGTCTCTGTCCCTGTGGGACCCGGTGACTCGCAGCATGGACTGGAGCAGACCCATGGGAAACCTTTCTCTGGCCTAGGGTTGGGAGCAATGCGTCTGCCCTCTGCGGCGTGCCTTCCGGCTTTCTGCATTTCCCTGGTTTCTGTGTGGGCCACGGGAGGGAACCGCCGTGTCCTGTCTGGGGACCGACTGGGGTGTGTCCCAGCAGGAACAGGGGCCTTGGCCCCAAGATTGTGCCCAGAATTCCTGAAGGGGTGCCCAGGATGACATCGCCTCTGTAATCCATTCTGCGCGTCGACATCAAATAAGGGCAATTCTCTGTCCAACAGGGAAAAAAACCAAACGAATGCCCTTTGAAAGTGGGTGGGCAGACACAAAGGCACCCGTTGAGGGATTCCACTTCCAGAAACCTCCAGAACACGTGCAGGAACAGAAAGAGAAAGCAACTTAGGGGCTGCGAGGGGCCAGGCTGGGGGAGCCATGGGCAGGGAGGGCTTGGGCTCAGGGTCTCCTTTGGGGAAGGAGCTCTCCTGCAGCGACGTTCTGGGGTGTGGTGGCGCAGCGTTGGGAATGTCCTTCATGCTCATGACGTGTTCAAGGGAAAACAAGAACTTTTATTTAAAATAAATAATACACAGCATAGAGGAGATGGAAGGCGACTAGGACGGTGACTCCATAGAGGAGAGGAAGAACACAGGGGAAGAGGAGTAAACATTCTGCGGGGATGTCGGGGTCAGGGGACGGAACGGAGGGGAATTTTACGGGGAGATCTCCCCGCAGAGTTGTGGGCTCTGGATGCGGGTCTGGGAGCCCCGCAGGAGCAGGTGCCAGGGCAGGCGTTGGGACCGGGGCGGGGGCAGGGTGAGCGGTCTTGGCCAGCGCAGGATCCAGAGCAGGAGCTGGGTCCGAGGCAAGAACAGGAGCCCAGGCAAGGGCAGGGAAAGGAGCAGGAGCAAGGGCTAGGGGCTGGGGCTGGGGCGGGATCAGGGGCGTAGGCAGGGGCAAGGGAAGGAGCAGTGGTCCTGGCAAGGCCAGGGGAAGGGCCGGGCGCAGTTGAAGGGGAAGAAGCAGGGACAGGGTCTGGGTATGGGGCGGGAACAGGGGCGCAGGCAGGCGAAGGGGAGGCCGTCCTGGCAGGGGCAGGGGCAGGGGCAAGAACAGGGGTAGGACCTGGGTCTTTGGCAGGTGCAGGGGCAGTGGCCCTGGGAGGGAAAGGAAAAGGGACAGGGGCAGGGGCAGATGAAGGGACAGGAGCAGGAAGAGGAACTGGGGCATGTGCAGGGGTGATGGCCGGTGCAGGGGCAAGGGCAGGAGCTGGGTCTGGGGCAGGACCAGGGTCACAGGCAGGGGAAGGGGAGGCCGTCCTGGCAGGGGCAGGGGCAGGGGCAGGGGCAGGGGCAGGGGCAAGAACAGATGTAGGACCTGGGTCTGGGTCAGGGGCAGGGGCAGTGGCCCTGGCAGGGAAAGGAGAAGGGACAGGGGCAGGGGCAGGAGCTGGGGCAAGGGCAGGAACAGGGGCCCCGTGAGGGCCCGGGGAAGCGGTGGGACCGAGGGAGGAGCTGGGTCAGGGGCGAGAACGGGAGCACAGGCAAGGGCAGGGAAAGGAGCAGGAGCAAGGGCTAGGGGCAGGGTCTGGGGCGGGAACAGGGGCATAGGCAGGAGCAGGGGAAGGGGCAGTGGTCCTGGCAGGGCCAGGGGACGGGAAGGGGGCAGTTGAAGGGGAAGAAGCAGAGGCAGTTTCTGGGTCTGGGGCGGGAACAGGGGCGCAGGCAGGGGAAGGGGAGGCCGTCCTGGCAGGGTCAGAGGCAGGGGCAAGAACAGGGGTAGGACCTGGGTCTTTGGCAGGTCCAGGGGCAGTGGCCCTGGCAGGGAAAGGAAAAGGGACAGGGGCAGGGGCAGATGAAGGGACAGGAGCAGGAAGAGGAACTGGGGCATGTGCAGGGGTGATGGCCGGTGCAGGGTCAAGGGCAGGAGCTGGGTCTGGGGCAGGACCAGGGTCACAGGCAGGGGAAGGGGAGGCCGTCCTGGCAGGGGCATGGGAAGGGGAAACCGAAGGGGCAGGAACAGGGGTAGGACCTGGGTCTGGGGCAGGGGCAGGGACATGGGCAGGGGCAGGGGCAGGAGCAGGAGCTGGGACAAGTGCACGGGCGATGGCCTGTGCAGGGTCAAGGGCAGGAGCTGGGTCTGGGGCAGGAACAGGGGCCCTGTGAAGGCCCGGGGAAGTGGTGGGACCAAGGGAGGATCTGGGTCAGGGGCGAGAACAGGAGCACAGGCAGGGGCAGGGGACGTGGGGGGTAGCTCTGGTAGGGGCAGGGGCAGGGGGAGCGGCAGGAGCAAGGCTGGGGGCACGAGCAGGAGCCGGCTCTCCCTGCACAGCATCAGCACCTCCGTGGGCAGGCGGCCGGTGCCCTGTCGGCTCCCGGTCTCCCGCCGAAGTCTCTCCCGTCACCATGTCCCCCTCCGGAGCTGCTGAGGTTGGGAGTGGGTCTTGCTTCTCCGCCTGAGTAGCTGTGAGAGGAGAGAAGGTCACCCGCGGGCCTGCCTCTCCCTGGGGCTTGGCAGAGACCGAGCACAGCCTAGGGTCTCCCGGAGAAGCCGCAGCCACGAAGGAACCCTCCCCGGGACGTCTCCCCGACGGCAGGCCGCCCCCTGGGTGCTCCGAGCCAAGTCGTGGCTCCCGGCCCCACGCCAGCCTGTGGGGGCTTCGCCCTGTGGGGCCCATCACCGACGCCTCCCCACACAGCCCCAGGCACCCCATCCCAGCCTTCTCACCCTCGGCCTTGGCCTCCGTGGGCTCCGTGTCCAGGACCGCAGTCCAATGGAGTAGCGGGGACCGTGGTCTGGGAGGGACCGGAGGCCTTCCCAGGACCGGGGACTCCAGGGTCAGGGAGGAGTGCGTGTCTTCCCGCCTCCTTCCTCTTTCATCCGTGGCCTGCCAAGGCAGAGACGGGGAGCGTGCAAGAGGCCGCAGAGCCCTGCCCGGCCATACCCACCGTCCTCCTGCCCAGTCCCCCGGCTTCTCCCGGATCACACGCAGACCTGCACGTGCACAGCCCCGCACCTGGGTCAGGGACCCGTCCCTGCAGGGTCTCAGGATAAACCCCGGGCAGAAGGGCGCAGCCCCCACACCCCATCCCACGTAGCCAGCCTGAACCTGGGGTGTGAACATGACCTGCCCACCAGGCATCTGACCCCTCATCAGCCTGCTCCTGCTCGGGGCGTGTCCACCCCCCGATGAG
Source organism: Meles meles (assembly GCF_922984935.1). Lineage (NCBI taxonomy): Eukaryota > Metazoa > Chordata > Mammalia > Carnivora > Mustelidae > Meles > Meles meles. The sequence goes on from NW_025721456.1 coordinate 10,810, forward strand.
CTCTCTTCACACACACACGCACACACACACACACACAAACACACACACACACACACACACACACGCACACACGGGGAGGAGGCCTGGGGCGACACGGGTGGATCGGAAGGTGTGGGGCTGTCTGACTCGGAGCCTCCCGGGGTCACCTTTCGATTCTTCTTGCCAAAGGGCCAGAGGCGTCGGGGAGCCCTGCCAGGCCCTCCGCAGTGAGGGGATGTGCTTGGCGGGCGAGCTCTCCTCTGCTCGCCTCCTCTGGACTTGGGTATGCAACAGAGGAACATGTCGCTTCTGTGGGGATCTCCGCAGAAATGAGCTGGGCAGGGGGTTGTCTCCGGAACGTGGGTGCCTGGACACGTGGGTTCCAATTCCGTTGGGCTGTGTCGTCAGGGAAGTGAGGTCACCGCTGCCTGGGGGCTCCTTACGGGACTTCCTCCTCACCCTGGAGCTCCCTGAGGGCGCCCCTCCCCCAGCTGCTCCAGGCTCACCCCCCACCCCATGCCCTGTCTCTACAGTGACCCCCACACGGCCTACCCACAGCCCCTGGGAGGCCTGGGTGCAGCTGTGGTCCCCGCTGTGAGGGCCCAGAGCTGGGTTCAGACCGGGTTCCTGCTCCGGCTCCTGCCCAGGACTGGGACCGGCGGACGCACCCTGTGGCTCCCAGGGCCTCCCCAGTCTCCCCGTGTGCACACTGGGGGTGTTCTGGCTTCTACTTCTGGGGATGCCATCAGGGGTGGGACCTCTCCATACGTTCCGTACCCGCTCTCCCGGGAGGCTCGTGCACACCCTTGGCGATGCACGGGCGAGCCAGGGGCTGGGCGGGGGCATGGAGCACAGCCCAGAGGGGCCTGGATCTGCTCTGGGATCCAGGCAAAGCCACCCTCCTGCTGCCTGGGTCCCATCAGCCGTGGCAAGGTGGCAGTTCATGGAGTCTGACCGTGGTGACACAGACTTCCAGGGGCTCCCATTAGGTTGAGGTCCAAGGGCCTCGTCTGCGCCCATGTGCCGGACAGCCCCCACCGTGGTTCCCGGGCATTCCCGAATCCGTCCCGCCAGGGTGGATGGCCCGTGGGCCTGAGAAGGGGACAAAGTGTTTGGCGGTGATTTCCCAGCCGATGGAGGAAAGTCTGTGACTTCTCCTGGTTCCCTCTCTCCTGTGTTCGGGGTCTGTCTCTGTCTTTGACTTTGTCTCCGGGTCTGTCTCTGTCTCTGGTTTTGTGTGTCTCACAGGAGCAGGATCTGTGGGCTCCAGGGGTGATGGGCGAACCCTCAGAAGTCTCCCTTGTCCCTGTTTCCCTCCCCTGGGCCGGTGCTTGGTTCCTTGCTAAGGCCTTGTCCCCCTGAGCAGAGCACTGACTCTGGAACCTCTTGCACATGGGGCCCTTGAGGCTGCAACAAGGAGGGTCCCGACCTTGGTCCGCAGACCAGGGCTCCAGGGCTCTGCCACATTCTGCAAGCCCACGATGTCAGCCCCCCCAAGCCTGCAGGCTGTCCTCTGCTCAGAAGGACCTCGAGGGAGTCCAAAGCATGTTCCCAAGACTGGGAGCACAGTGGGTCAGGGAGAGAGATTCAAGGCCCACAGGCTCTTCGGCAAGCCTGTGGGAGCCTAGGGACAGCCCGTGTCTATGGCCCCATTGGTAGAAGAGTAAGGGGAGGCCTTTGGCGGTGTAGCCCTGTCCACACTGGGGAGGGGGGGTTTACCTCTTCCTACTTCCAGGGGAGGTGTCCGGGGTGGTGACGGACACCAGGCCCCAGACCCTGTCCTCACCCAGTGCCCTGGCAAAGCCCCTGGGTCCCTTGGGGACCCCTTGACCATCAGCCCTTCCTGTCTGCTCTCCCCATGCTAAGGATCTCGGTCCTTGCCAGGAGACCTGACGCCCCTGACGCCATGGCCCAGCTGTCTCCAACCTCTTTCTTCTTATCTGCCTTGTTACCCACCATTTTCCCAGGGTGTCTCCCCCTCTGAGCCCCAGCTGGGCAGAGTGGTGTGTGTGTGTGTGTGTGTGTGTGTCTGTGTGTGTGTGTGTGTGTGTTTGTGTGTGTGGGTGTGTCTGTGTGTGTGTGGGTGTGTGTGTCTGTGTGTGCGTGCCTGTGTGTGTGTGTATGTGCGCACGCTCAAGCAGACGCCTCTCCCTGTCTGGGGAGGCCCGAGGTCACGTCCCCACATGGGACGGGGTGGGTAGCTCTCCCCAAGCATCTGAGAGGCTCTCACCCTCAAAGCAGACCTCATGGGAGGGTCGGGGCTTGCCTAGGACTGGAGGGAAGCTCTGCTCCTTGGACCCTGTACCCGTCTTTTGTCCTGGGCCGGTCCCTGCCTCTCTTGACCCCAGGTTCCCAACTGTCCCTGAGGCTTGGACATGGAAATGCTTGAATCTGGCCGTTCCTCCAGGGGGAGGTGGAGGTAGAGGAAAGGTGCCCCAGGCACACAGACCTCCATTCCGAGACGGCCAGGTGTGCCCAGGAGACCTGCACGCAACACCTGGACCGTGACCCAGCCTTGCGGTGGATGTGTACGCGACCCATGGCGCAGTCCCTGTCTGGTCCCTCCTGTTCCCTCACCTCTGCCACGTGCTCTGGGTCCCCGAAGTCTGCTGAGCACCAGAGCCATGCCTATCCCGGGGAGCAAGGCTCAGGATGCAAGGCCAGGAGGGTTGGACATGTGGGGATGCAAAGGTCACCGAGTACTCCCCACCCAGCTGGCCTGGAATTCAGAATCCCTCCCAGGGTCCCGTGAAATGCGGGGTTGAGCCAAAGGCCTTGGAGACATCAGTGGCAGGGAGGTCAGTGGGCCCCTTCCACTTCTCCTCTCTCCCTCTGCTTAGTCTTCCTGGTTGTACCCGGGGACAGAGGTCCAGCCTGTCCTTGGATTTAGCCCTGGCTTGAGTCAGTGGGTGGAAGGAGGACAGGGAAGGTTGGGGTTTGGGTTAGGGGTTTGGGTTAGGGTGAGGGTCACAGTTAGAGTTAGGGTTAGGGTTAGAGGGCTAGGGTGAGGTTAAGAGGGTTAGGGTGAGGGTTAGGGTTAGGGTTAGAAGGTAAGGGTTAGGGCTAGAGGGATAGGCTTAGGATTAGGGTTAGGGTTAGATTTAGGGTTAGGGTGAGGGTTAGGGTGAGGGTTAGGGTAAGGGTTAGGGTTAGGGTTAGTGTGAGGGTCACAGTTAGAGTTAGGGTTAGGGTTAGAGGGTTAGGGTGAGGGTTAGAGGGTTAGGGTGAGGGTTAGGGTTAGGGTTAGAAGGTAAGGGTTAGGGCTAGAGGGATAGGGTTAGGATTAGGGTCAGGGTCAGGGACAGGGTCAGGGTCAGGGCTATCATTAGGGTCACGGTCAAGGTCAGGGCTAGGGTCACGGTCAGGGTTCGGTTTAGGGTCAGGTGTAGGGTCAGGGTCAGTTTGAGTGTTAGGGTCAGGGTCAGTGTTAGGGTCCGGGTTGGGGTCAGGCTCCGGCTAACGGTCAGGGTCAGGGTTAGGGGTTAGGGTTAGGGTTAGCATTAGGGTTAGGGTTAAGCTTCGGGTTTGCCTTCAGGTTCGGGGTTAGGGTTATAGGTTAGGGGTTCGGGTTAGCGTTAGGGTTCGGGTTCGGGTTCGGGTTTGGGTTAGGGTCAGGGTCAGGGTCAGGGTCAGTTAGGGTTAGGGTTAGGGTTAGGGTTAGAGAGATAGGTTTAGGGTGAGGGTTAGGGTTAGAGGGTTAGGGTTAGTGTTAGAGAGATAGGGTTAGGGTTAGGGTCACGGTCCAGCTCAACGTTAGGGTTCGCGTTATTGTCAGGGTCAGGGTGAGGGGTTAGGGTCAGGGTTAGGATTAGGATTCGAGTTAATGTTTGGTGTTAGGGTTCGGGTTCGTGTTCAGGTTCGGGGTTTAGGGTTATGGGTTATTGGTTCGGGTTCGGGTTAGGTTTAGTGTTGGGGTTCAGGTTCGGCTTTTTATTAGGCCCTGAATGGTGGCTCCGGGCACGCCCATCTGTCCTCCCAGTCCTGACCTTCCTTCTCCTCGGCCCTCTGTCATCCCGGATCCTCTCCACCGCCTCCTTAAACAATTCTGAATGTCTCCAGGAGCAGCGTGGCAGGCGTGGGGTCTCAGGAGGTGCTGCCGCGATCCTGTGCCCCAGACGACACGGAGAAAGTAGCCACGGGACATTCTGTCATGAGGACTGGGAGGACGATCCCATCCATCTCCTTGGGCATGAACACGGTTCCAGTCCCTGCTCTTTCCACCACCGCTGTGCCAGCTGCTCCTGAAAACACGTCTGTGAACGACCGAGCCAGAGTTTCTGGGGGTGAGTCCGGGCTGAGCCCTGCTAGGTGAACGGTGCACCTGTGGCCTGGGACGGGTGCGGCTCACGGTGGTCCCAGGCAGGGGTGCCTGTCCCCCTTCTCTCCAGGGGACCTGCCTTGGACCTCTGCTTCCTCACGTTCTCCCCAGGGCTGCTGGTCCCCAGACCTGACCCCTGCCGGTCTGAGGGTGACCAGCGCTGGCTCCCCAGGGTTTCCTTTGCCCGAGTCCTTGCCCGGGAGCTCCTGCATCTCCGGACACATACTCCCCGTGTGCCCAGCCTCCCCCTCGAACTTGCACGTGTTTGGTCTCTGTCCCTGTCTCTGTCCCTGTGGGACCCGGTGACTCGCAGCATGGACTGGAGCAGACCCATGGGAAACCTTTCTCTGGCCTAGGGTTGGGAGCAATGCGTCTGCCCTCTGCGGCGTGCCTTCCGGCTTTCTGCATTTCCCTGGTTTCTGTGTGGGCCACGGGAGGGAACCGCCGTGTCCTGTCTGGGGACCGACTGGGGTGTCCCAGCAGGAACAGGGGCCTTGGCCCCAAGATTGTGCCCAGAATTCCTGAAGGGGTGCCCAGGATGACATCGCCTCTGTAATCCATTCTGCGCGTCGACATCAAATAAGGGCAATTCTCTGTCCAACAGGGAAAAAAAACCAAACGAATGCCCTTTGAAAGTGGGTGGGCAGACACAAAGGCACCCGTTGAGGGATTCCACTTCCAGAAACCTCCAGAACACGTGCAGGAACAGAAAGAGAAAGCAACTTAGGGGCTGCGAGGGGCCAGGCCGGGGGAGCCATGGGCACGGAGGGCTTGGGCTCAGGGTCTCCTTTGGGGAAGGAGCTCTCCTGCAGCGACGTTCTGGGGTGTGGTGGCGCAGCGTTGGGAATGTCCTTCATGCTCATGACGTGTTCAAGGGAAAACAAGAACTTTTATTTAAAATAAATAATACACAGCATAGAGGAGATGGAAGGCGACTAGGACGGTGACTCCATAGAGGAGAGGAAGAACACAGGGGGAGGGGAGGAAACATTCTGCGGGGATGTCGGGGTCAGGGGACGGAACGGAGGGGAATTTTACGGGGAGATCTCCCCGCAGAGTTGTGGGCTCTGGATGCGGGTCTGGGAGCCCCGCAGGAGCAGGTGCCAGGGCAGGCGTTGGGACCGGGGCGGGGGCAGGGTCAGCGGTCTTGGCCAGCGCAGGATCCAGAGCAGGAGCTGGGTCCGAGGCAAGAACAGGAGCCCAGGCAAGGGCAGGGAAAGGAGCAGGAGCAAGGGCTAGGGGCTGGGGCTGGGGCGGGATCAGGGGCATAGGCAGGGGCAAGGGAAGGCGCAGTGGTCCTGGCAAGGCCAGGGGAAGGGCCCGGGCGCAGTTGAAGGGGAAGAAGCAGGGACAGGGTCTGGGTATGGGGTGGGAACAGGGGCGCAGGCAGGCGAAGGGGAGGCCGTCCTGGCAGGGGCAGGGGCAGGGGCAGGGGCAGGGGCAAGAACAGATGTAGGACCTGGGTCTGGGTCAGGGGCAGGGGCAGTGGCCCTGGCAGGGAAAGGAGAAGGGACAGGGGCAGGGGCAGGAGCTAGGGCAAGGGCAGGAACAGGGGCCCCGTGAGGGCCCGGGGGAAGCGGTGGGACCGAGGGAGGAGCTGGGTCAGGGGCGAGAACGGGAGCACAGGCAAGGGCAGGGAAAGGAGCAGGAGCAAGGGCTAGGGGCAGGGTCTGGGGCGGGAACAGGGGCATAGGCAGGAGCAGGGGAAGGGGCAGTGGTCCTGGCAGGGCCAGGGGACGGGAAGGGGGCAGTTGAAGGGGAAGAAGCAGAGGCAGTTTCTGGGTCTGGGGCGGGAACAGGGGCGCAGGCAGGGGAAGGGGAGGCCGTCCTGGCAGGGTCAGAGGCAGGGGCAAGTACAGGGATAGGACCTGGGTCTTTGGCAGGTCCAGGGGCAGTGGCCCTGGCAGGGAAAGGGAAAAGGGACAGGGGCAGGGGCAGATGAAGGGACAGGAGCAGGAATAGGAACTGGGGCATGTGCAGGGGTGATGGCCGGTGCAGGGTCAAGGGCAGGAGCTGGGTCTGGGGCAGGACCAGGGTCACAGGCAGGGGAAGGGGAGGCCGTCCTGGCAGGGGCATGGGAAGGGGAAACCGAAGGGGCAGGAACAGGGGTAGGACCTGGGTCTGGGGCAGGGGCAGGGACATGGGCAGGGGCAGGGGCAGGAGCAGGAGCTGGGACAAGTGCACGGGCGATGGCCTGTGCAGGGTCAAGGGCAGGAGCTGGGTCTGGGGCAGGAACAGGGGCCCTGTGAAGGCCCGGGGAAGCGGTGGGACCAAGGGAGGATCTGGGTCAGGGGCGAGAACAGGAGCACAGGCAGGGGCAGGGGACGTGGGGGTAGCTCTGGTAGGGGCAGGGGCAGGGGGAGCGGCAGGAGCAAGGCTGGGGGCACGAGCAGGAGCCGGCTCTCCCTGCACAGCATCAGCACCTCCGTGGGCAGGCGGCCGGTGCCCTGTCGGCTCCCGGTCTCCCGCCGAAGTCTCTCCCGTCACCATGTCCCCCTCCGGAGCTGCTGAGGTTGGGAGTGGGTCTTGCTTCTCCGCCTGAGTAGCTGTGAGAGGAGAGAAGGTCACCCGCGGGCCTGCCTCTCCCTGGGGCTTGGCAGAGACCGAGCACAGCCTAGGGTCTCCCGGAGAAGCCGCAGCCACGAAGGAACCCTCCCCGGGACGTCTCCCCGACGGCAGGCCGCCCCCTGGGTGCTCCGAGCCAAGTCGTGGCTCCCGGCCCCACGCCAGCCTGTGGGGGCTTCGCCCTGTGGGGCCCATCACCGACGCCTCCCCACACAGCCCCAGGCACCCCATCCCAGCCTTCTCACCCTCGGCCTTGGCCTCCGTGGGCTCCGTGTCCAGGACCGCAGTCCAATGGAGTAGCGGGGACCGTGGTCTGGGAGGGACCGGAGGCCTTCCCAGGACCGGGGACTCCAGGGTCAGGGAGGAGTGCGTGTCTTCCCGCCTCCTTCCTCTTTCATCCGTGGCCTGCCAAGGCAGAGACGGGGAGCGTGCAAGAGGCCGCAGAGCCCTGCCCGGCCATACCCCACCGTCCTCCTGCCCAGTCCCCCGGCTTCTCCCGGATCACACGCAGACCTGCACGTGCACAGCCCCGCACCTGGGTCAGGGACCCGTCCCTGCAGGGTCTCAGGATAAACCCCGGGCAGAAGGAAGGGCGCAGCCCCCACACCCCATCCCACGTAGCCAGCCTGAACCTGGGGTGTGAACATGACCTGCCCACCAGGCATCTGACCCCTCATCAGCCTGCTCCTGCTCGGGGCGTGTCCACCCCCGATGAGCTCTCTTCACACACACACGCACACACACACACACACACACACACACACACACACACACACGCACACACGGGGAGGAGGCCTGGGGCGACACGGGTGGATCGGAAGGTGTGGGGCTGTCTGACTCGGAGCCTCCCGGGGTCACCTTTCGATTCTTCTTGCCAAAGGGCCAGAGGCGTCGGGGAGCCCTGCCAGGCCCTCCGCAGTGAGGGGATGTGCTTGGCGGGCGAGCTCTCCTCTGCTCGCCTCCTCTGGACTTGGGTATGCAACAGAGGAACATGTCGCTTCTGTGGGGATCTCCGCAGAAATGAGCTGGGCAGGGGGTTGTCTCCGGAACGTGGGTGCCTGGACACGTGGGTTCCAATTCCGTTGGGCTGTGTCGTCAGGGAAGTGAGGTCACCGCTGCCTGGGGGCTCCTTACGGGACTTCCTCCTCACCCTGGAGCTCCCTGAGGGCGCCCCTCCCCCAGCTGCTCCAGGCTCACCCCCCCACCCCATGCCCTGTCTCTACAGTGACCCCCACACGGCCTACCCACAGCCCCTGGGAGGCCTGGGTGCAGCTGTGGTCCCCGCTGTGAGGGCCCAGAGCTGGGTTCAGACCGGGTTCCTGCTCCGGCTCCTGCCCAGGACTGGGACCGCGGACGCACCCTGTGGCTCCCAGGGCCTCCCCAGTCTCCCCGTGTGCACACTGGGGGTGTTCTGGCTTCTACTTCTGGGGATGCCATCAGGGGTGGGACCTCTCCATACGTTCCGTACCCGCTCTCCCGGGAGGCTCGTGCACACCCTTGGCGATGCACGGGCGAGCCAGGGGCTGGGCGGGGGCATGGAGCACAGCCCAGAGGGGCCTGGATCTGCTCTGGGATCCAGGCAAAGCCACCCTCCTGCTGCCTGGGTCCCATCAGCCGTGGCAAGGTGGCAGTTCATGGAGTCTGACCGTGGTGACACAGACTTCCAGGGGCTCCCATTAGGTTGAGGTCCAAGGGCCTCGTCTGCGCCCATGTGCCGGACAGCCCCCACCGTGGTTCCCGGGCATTCCCGAATCCGTCCCGCCAGGGTGGATGGCCCGTGGGCCTGAGAAGGGGACAAAGTGTTTGGCGGTGATTTCCCAGCCGATGGAGGAAAGTCTGTGACTTCTCCTGGTTCCCTCTCTCCTGTGTTCGGGGTCTGTCTCTGTCTTTGACTTTGTCTCCGGGTCTGTCTCTGTCTCTGGTTTTGTGTGTCTCACAGGAGCAGGATCTGTGGGCTCCAGGGGTGATGGGCGAACCCTCAGAAGTCTCCCTTGTCCCTGTTTCCCTCCCCTGGGCCGGTGCTTGGTTCCTTGCTAAGGCCTTGTCCCCCTGAGCAGAGCACTGACTCTGGAACCTCTTGCACATGGGGCCCTTGAGGCTGCAACAAGGAGGGTCCCGACCTTGGTCCGCAGACCAGGGCTCCAGGGCTCTGCCACATTCTGCAAGCCCACGATGTCAGCCCCCCAAGCCTGCAGGCTGTCCTCTGCTCAGAAGGACCTCGAGGGAGTCCAAAGCATGTTCCCAAGACTGGGAGCACAGTGGGTCAGGGAGAGAGATTCAAGGCCCACAGGCTCTTCGGCAAGCCTGTGGGAGCCTAGGGACAGCCCGTGTCTATGGCCCCATTGGTAGAAGAGTAAGGGGAGGCCTTTGGCGGTGTAGCCCTGTCCACACTGGGGAGGGGGGGGTTTACCTCTTCCTACTTCCAGGGGAGGTGTCCGGGGTGGTGACGGACACCAGGCCCCAGACCCTGTCCTCACCCAGTGCCCTGGCAAAGCCCCTGGGTCCCTTGGGGACCCCTTGACCATCAGCCCTTCCTGTCTGCTCTCCCCATGCTAAGGATCTCGGTCCTTGCCAGGAGACCTGACGCCCCTGACGCCATGGCCCAGCTGTCTCCAACCTCTTTCTTCTTATCTGCCTTGTTACCCACCATTTTCCCAGGGTGTCTCCCCCTCTGAGCCCCAGCTGGGCAGAGTGGTGTGTGTGTGTGTGTGTGTGTGTGTCTGTGTGTGTGTGTGTGTGTTTGTGTGTGTGGGTGTGTCTGTGTGTGTGTGGGTGTGTGTGTCTGTGTGTGCGTGCCTGTGTGTGTGTGTATGTGCGCACGCTCAAGCAGACGCCTCTCCCTGTCTGGGGAGGCCCGAGGTCACGTCCCCACATGGGACGGGGTGGGTAGCTCTCCCCAAGCATCTGAGAGGCTCTCACCCTCAAAGCAGACCTCATGGGAGGGTCGGGGCTTGCCTAGGACTGGAGGGAAGCTCTGCTCCTTGGACCCTGTACCCGTCTTTTGTCCTGGGCCGGTCCCTGCCTCTCTTGACCCCAGGTTCCCAACTGTCCCTGAGGCTTGGACATGGAAATGCTTGAATCTGGCCGTTCCTCCAGGGGGAGGTGGAGGTAGAGGAAAGGTGCCCCAGGCACACAGACCTCCATTCCGAGACGGCCAGGTGTGCCCAGGAGACCTGCACGCAACACCTGGACCGTGACCCAGCCTTGCGGTGGATGTGTACGCGACCCATGGCGCAGTCCCTGTCTGGTCCCTCCTGTTCCCTCACCTCTGCCACGTGCTCTGGGTCCCCGAAGTCTGCTGAGCACCAGAGCCATGCCTATCCCGGGGAGCAAGGCTCAGGATGCAAGGCCAGGAGGGTTGGACATGTGGGGATGCAAAGGTCACCGAGTACTCCCCACCCAGCTGGCCTGGAATTCAGAATCCCTCCCAGGGTCCCGTGAAATGCGGGGTTGAGCCAAAGGCCTTGGAGACATCAGTGGCAGGGAGGTCAGTGGGCCCCTTCCACTTCTCCTCTCTCCCTCTGCTTAGTCTTCCTGGTTGTACCCGGGGACAGAGGTCCAGCCTGTCCTTGGATTTAGCCCTGGCTTGAGTCAGTGGGTGGAAGGAGGACAGGGAAGGTTGGGGTTTGGGTTAGGGGTTTGGGTTAGGGTGAGGGTCACAGTTAGAGTTAGGGTTAGGGTTAGAGGGCTAGGGTGAGGTTAAGAGGGTTAGGGTGAGGGTTAGGGTTAGGGTTAGAAGGTAAGGGTTAGGGCTAGAGGGATAGGCTTAGGATTAGGGTTAGGGTTAGATTTAGGGTTAGGGTGAGGGTTAGGGTGAGGGTTAGGGTAAGGGTTAGGGTTAGGGTTAGTGTGAGGGTCACAGTTAGAGTTAGGGTTAGGGTTAGAGGGTTAGGGTGAGGGTTAGAGGGTTAGGGTGAGGGTTAGGGTTAGGGTTAGAAGGTAAGGGTTAGGGCTAGAGGGATAGGGTTAGGATTAGGGTCAGGGTCAGGGACAGGGTCAGGGTCAGGGCTATCATTAGGGTCACGGTCAAGGTCAGGGCTAGGGTCACGGTCAGGGTTCGGTTTAGGGTCAGGTGTAGGGTCAGGGTCAGTTTGAGTGTTAGGGTCAGGGTCAGTGTTAGGGTCCGGGTTGGGGTCAGGCTCCGGCTAACGGTCAGGGTCAGGGTTAGGGGTTAGGGTTAGGGTTAGCATTAGGGTTAGGGTTAAGCTTCGGGTTTGCCTTCAGGTTCGGGGTTAGGGTTATAGGTTAGGGGTTCGGGTTAGCGTTAGGGTTCGGGTTCGGGTTCGGGTTTGGGTTAGGGTCAGGGTCAGGGTCAGGGTCAGTTAGGGTTAGGGTTAGGGTTAGGGTTAGAGAGATAGGTTTAGGGTGAGGGTTAGGGTTAGAGGGTTAGGGTTAGTGTTAGAGAGATAGGGTTAGGGTTAGGGTCACGGTCCAGCTCAACGTTAGGGTTCGCGTTATTGTCAGGGTCAGGGTGAGGGGTTAGGGTCAGGGTTAGGATTAGGATTCGAGTTAATGTTTGGTGTTAGGGTTCGGGTTCGTGTTCAGGTTCGGGGTTTAGGGTTATGGGTTATTGGTTCGGGTTCGGGTTAGGTTTAGTGTTGGGGTTCAGGTTCGGCTTTTTATTAGGCCCTGAATGGTGGCTCCGGGCACGCCCATCTGTCCTCCCAGTCCTGACCTTCCTTCTCCTCGGCCCTCTGTCATCCCGGATCCTCTCCACCGCCTCCTTAAACAATTCTGAATGTCTCCAGGAGCAGCGTGGCAGGCGTGGGGTCTCAGGAGGTGCTGCCGCGATCCTGTGCCCCAGACGACACGGAGAAAGTAGCCACGGGACATTCTGTCATGAGGACTGGGAGGACGATCCCATCCATCTCCTTGGGCATGAACACGGTTCCAGTCCCTGCTCTTTCCACCACCGCTGTGCCAGCTGCTCCTGAAAACACGTCTGTGAACGACCGAGCCAGAGTTTCTGGGGGTGAGTCCGGGCTGAGCCCTGCTAGGTGAACGGTGCACCTGTGGCCTGGGACGGGTGCGGCTCACGGTGGTCCCAGGCAGGGGTGCCTGTCCCCCTTCTCTCCAGGGGACCTGCCTTGGACCTCTGCTTCCTCACGTTCTCCCCAGGGCTGCTGGTCCCCAGACCTGACCCCTGCCGGTCTGAGGGTGACCAGCGCTGGCTCCCCAGGGTTTCCTTTGCCCGAGTCCTTGCCCGGGAGCTCCTGCATCTCCGGACACATACTCCCCGTGTGCCCAGCCTCCCCCTCGAACTTGCACGTGTTTGGTCTCTGTCCCTGTCTCTGTCCCTGTGGGACCCGGTGACTCGCAGCATGGACTGGAGCAGACCCATGGGAAACCTTTCTCTGGCCTAGGGTTGGGAGCAATGCGTCTGCCCTCTGCGGCGTGCCTTCCGGCTTTCTGCATTTCCCTGGTTTCTGTGTGGGCCACGGGAGGGAACCGCCGTGTCCTGTCTGGGGACCGACTGGGGTGTCCCAGCAGGAACAGGGGCCTTGGCCCCAAGATTGTGCCCAGAATTCCTGAAGGGGTGCCCAGGATGACATCGCCTCTGTAATCCATTCTGCGCGTCGACATCAAATAAGGGCAATTCTCTGTCCAACAGGGAAAAAAACCAAACGAATGCCCTTTGAAAGTGGGTGGGCAGACACAAAGGCACCCGTTGAGGGATTCCACTTCCAGAAACCTCCAGAACACGTGCAGGAACAGAAAGAGAAAGCAACTTAGGGGCTGCGAGGGGCCAGGCCGGGGGAGCCATGGGCAGGGAGGGCTTGGGCTCAGGGTCTCCTTTGGGGAAGGAGCTCTCCTGCAGCGACGTTCTGGGGTGTGGTGGCGCAGCGTTGGGAATGTCCTTCATGCTCATGACGTGTTCAAGGGAAAACAAGAACTTTTATTTAAAATAAATAATACACAGCATAGAGGAGATGGAAGGCGACTAGGACGGTGACTCCATAGAGGAGAGGAAGAACACAGGGGGAGGGGAGGAAACATTCTGCGGGGATGTCGGGGTCAGGGGACGGAACGGAGGGGAATTTTACGGGGAGATCTCCCCGCAGAGTTGTGGGCTCTGGATGCGGGTCTGGGAGCCCCGCAGGAGCAGGTGCCAGGGCAGGCGTTGGGACCGGGGCGGGGGCAGGGTCAGCGGTCTTGGCCAGCGCAGGATCCAGAGCAGGAGCTGGGTCCGAGGCAAGAACAGGAGCCCAGGCAAGGGCAGGGAAAGGAGCAGGAGCAAGGGCTAGGGGCTGGGGCTGGGGCGGGATCAGGGGCATAGGCAGGGGCAAGGGAAGGCGCAGTGGTCCTGGCAAGGCCAGGGGAAGGGCCGGGCGCAGTTGAAGGGGAAGAAGCAGGGACAGGGTCTGGGTATGGGGTGGGAACAGGGGCGCAGGCAGGCGAAGGGGAGGCCGTCCTGGCAGGGGCAGGGGCAGGGGCAGGGGCAGGGGCAAGAACAGATGTAGGACCTGGGTCTGGGTCAGGGGCAGGGGCAGTGGCCCTGGCAGGGAAAGGAGAAGGGACAGGGGCAGGGGCAGGAGCTAGGGCAAGGGCAGGAACAGGGGCCCCGTGAGGGCCCGGGGAAGCGGTGGGACCGAGGGAGGAGCTGGGTCAGGGGCGAGAACGGGAGCACAGGCAAGGGCAGGGAAAGGAGCAGGAGCAAGGGCTAGGGGCAGGGTCTGGGGCGGGAACAGGGGCATAGGCAGGAGCAGGGGAAGGGGCAGTGGTCCTGGCAGGGCCAGGGGACGGGAAGGGGGCAGTTGAAGGGGAAGAAGCAGAGGCAGTTTCTGGGTCTGGGGCGGGAACAGGGGCGCAGGCAGGGGAAGGGGAGGCCGTCCTGGCAGGGTCAGAGGCAGGGGCAAGTACAGGGATAGGACCTGGGTCTTTGGCAGGTCCAGGGGCAGTGGCCCTGGCAGGGAAAGGAAAAGGGACAGGGGCAGGGGCAGATGAAGGGACAGGAGCAGGAATAGGAACTGGGGCATGTGCAGGGGTGATGGCCGGTGCAGGGTCAAGGGCAGGAGCTGGGTCTGGGGCAGGACCAGGGTCACAGGCAGGGGAAGGGGAGGCCGTCCTGGCAGGGGCATGGGAAGGGGAAACCGAAGGGGCAGGAACAGGGGTAGGACCTGGGTCTGGGGCAGGGGCAGGGACATGGGCAGGGGCAGGGGCAGGAGCAGGAGCTGGGACAAGTGCACGGGCGATGGCCTGTGCAGGGTCAAGGGCAGGAGCTGGGTCTGGGGCAGGAACAGGGGCCCTGTGAAGGCCCGGGGAAGCGGTGGGACCAAGGGAGGATCTGGGTCAGGGGCGAGAACAGGAGCACAGGCAGGGGCAGGGGACGTGGGGGTAGCTCTGGTAGGGGCAGGGGCAGGGGGAGCGGCAGGAGCAAGGCTGGGGGCACGAGCAGGAGCCGGCTCTCCCTGCACAGCATCAGCACCTCCGTGGGCAGGCGGCCGGTGCCCTGTCGGCTCCCGGTCTCCCGCCGAAGTCTCTCCCGTCACCATGTCCCCCTCCGGAGCTGCTGAGGTTGGGAGTGGGTCTTGCTTCTCCGCCTGAGTAGCTGTGAGAGGAGAGAAGGTCACCCGCGGGCCTGCCTCTCCCTGGGGCTTGGCAGAGACCGAGCACAGCCTAGGGTCTCCCGGAGAAGCCGCAGCCACGAAGGAACCCTCCCCGGGACGTCTCCCCGACGGCAGGCCGCCCCCTGGGTGCTCCGAGCCAAGTCGTGGCTCCCGGCCCCACGCCAGCCTGTGGGGGCTTCGCCCTGTGGGGCCCATCACCGACGCCTCCCCACACAGCCCCAGGCACCCCATCCCAGCCTTCTCACCCTCGGCCTTGGCCTCCGTGGGCTCCGTGTCCAGGACCGCAGTCCAATGGAGTAGCGGGGACCGTGGTCTGGGAGGGACCGGAGGCCTTCCCAGGACCGGGGACTCCAGGGTCAGGGAGGAGTGCGTGTCTTCCCGCCTCCTTCCTCTTTCATCCGTGGCCTGCCAAGGCAGAGACGGGGAGCGTGCAAGAGGCCGCAGAGCCCTGCCCGGCCATACCCACCGTCCTCCTGCCCAGTCCCCCGGCTTCTCCCGGATCACACGCAGACCTGCACGTGCACAGCCCCGCACCTGGGTCAGGGACCCGTCCCTGCAGGGTCTCAGGATAAACCCCGGGCAGAAGGGCGCAGCCCCCACACCCCATCCCACGTAGCCAGCCTGAACCTGGGGTGTGAACATGACCTGCCCACCAGGCATCTGACCCCTCATCAGCCTGCTCCTGCTCGGGGCGTGTCCACCCCCGATGAGCTCTCTTCACACACACACGCACACACACACACACACACACACACACACACACACACACACGCACACACGGGGAGGAGGCCTGGGGCGACACGGGTGGATCGGAAGGTGTGGGGCTGTCTGACTCGGAGCCTCCCGGGGTCACCTTTCGATTCTTCTTGCCAAAGGGCCAGAGGCGTCGGGGAGCCCTGCCAGGCCCTCCGCAGTGAGGGGATGTGCTTGGCGGGCGAGCTCTCCTCTGCTCGCCTCCTCTGGACTTGGGTATGCAACAGAGGAACATGTCGCTTCTGTGGGGATCTCCGCAGAAATGAGCTGGGCAGGGGGTTGTCTCCGGAACGTGGGTGCCTGGACACGTGGGTTCCAATTCCGTTGGGCTGTGTCGTCAGGGAAGTGAGGTCACCGCTGCCTGGGGGCTCCTTACGGGACTTCCTCCTCACCCTGGAGCTCCCTGAGGGCGCCCCTCCCCCAGCTGCTCCAGGCTCACCCCCCACCCCATGCCCTGTCTCTACAGTGACCCCCACACGGCCTACCCACAGCCCCTGGGAGGCCTGGGTGCAGCTGTGGTCCCCGCTGTGAGGGCCCAGAGCTGGGTTCAGACCGGGTTCCTGCTCCGGCTCCTGCCCAGGACTGGGACCGCGGACGCACCCTGTGGCTCCCAGGGCCTCCCCAGTCTCCCCGTGTGCACACTGGGGGTGTTCTGGCTTCTACTTCTGGGGATGCCATCAGGGGTGGGACCTCTCCATACGTTCCGTACCCGCTCTCCCGGGAGGCTCGTGCACACCCTTGGCGATGCACGGGCGAGCCAGGGGCTGGGCGGGGGCATGGAGCACAGCCCAGAGGGGCCTGGATCTGCTCTGGGATCCAGGCAAAGCCACCCTCCTGCTGCCTGGGTCCCATCAGCCGTGGCAAGGTGGCAGTTCATGGAGTCTGACCGTGGTGACACAGACTTCCAGGGGCTCCCATTAGGTTGAGGTCCAAGGGCCTCGTCTGCGCCCATGTGCCGGACAGCCCCCACCGTGGTTCCCGGGCATTCCCGAATCCGTCCCGCCAGGGTGGATGGCCCGTGGGCCTGAGAAGGGGACAAAGTGTTTGGCGGTGATTTCCCAGCCGATGGAGGAAAGTCTGTGACTTCTCCTGGTTCCCTCTCTCCTGTGTTCGGGGTCTGTCTCTGTCTTTGACTTTGTCTCCGGGTCTGTCTCTGTCTCTGGTTTTGTGTGTCTCACAGGAGCAGGATCTGTGGGCTCCAGGGGTGATGGGCGAACCCTCAGAAGTCTCCCTTGTCCCTGTTTCCCTCCCCTGGGCCGGTGCTTGGTTCCTTGCTAAGGCCTTGTCCCCCTGAGCAGAGCACTGACTCTGGAACCTCTTGCACATGGGGCCCTTGAGGCTGCAACAAGGAGGGTCCCGACCTTGGTCCGCAGACCAGGGCTCCAGGGCTCTGCCACATTCTGCAAGCCCACGATGTCAGCCCCCCAAGCCTGCAGGCTGTCCTCTGCTCAGAAGGACCTCGAGGGAGTCCAAAGCATGTTCCCAAGACTGGGAGCACAGTGGGTCAGGGAGAGAGATTCAAGGCCCACAGGCTCTTCGGCAAGCCTGTGGGAGCCTAGGGACAGCCCGTGTCTATGGCCCCATTGGTAGAAGAGTAAGGGGAGGCCTTTGGCGGTGTAGCCCTGTCCACACTGGGGAGGGGGGGTTTACCTCTTCCTACTTCCAGGGGAGGTGTCCGGGGTGGTGACGGACACCAGGCCCCAGACCCTGTCCTCACCCAGTGCCCTGGCAAAGCCCCTGGGTCCCTTGGGGACCCCTTGACCATCAGCCCTTCCTGTCTGCTCTCCCCATGCTAAGGATCTCGGTCCTTGCCAGGAGACCTGACGCCCCTGACGCCATGGCCCAGCTGTCTCCAACCTCTTTCTTCTTATCTGCCTTGTTACCCACCATTTTCCCAGGGTGTCTCCCCCTCTGAGCCCCAGCTGGGCAGAGTGGTGTGTGTGTGTGTGTGTGTGTGTGTCTGTGTGTGTGTGTGTGTGTGTTTGTGTGTGTGGGTGTGTCTGTGTGTGTGTGGGTGTGTGTGTCTGTGTGTGCGTGCCTGTGTGTGTGTGTATGTGCGCACGCTCAAGCAGACGCCTCTCCCTGTCTGGGGAGGCCCGAGGTCACGTCCCCACATGGGACGGGGTGGGTAGCTCTCCCCAAGCATCTGAGAGGCTCTCACCCTCAAAGCAGACCTCATGGGAGGGTCGGGGCTTGCCTAGGACTGGAGGGAAGCTCTGCTCCTTGGACCCTGTACCCGTCTTTTGTCCTGGGCCGGTCCCTGCCTCTCTTGACCCCAGGTTCCCAACTGTCCCTGAGGCTTGGACATGGAAATGCTTGAATCTGGCCGTTCCTCCAGGGGGAGGTGGAGGTAGAGGAAAGGTGCCCCAGGCACACAGACCTCCATTCCGAGACGGCCAGGTGTGCCCAGGAGACCTGCACGCAACACCTGGACCGTGACCCAGCCTTGCGGTGGATGTGTACGCGACCCATGGCGCAGTCCCTGTCTGGTCCCTCCTGTTCCCTCACCTCTGCCACGTGCTCTGGGTCCCCGAAGTCTGCTGAGCACCAGAGCCATGCCTATCCCGGGGAGCAAGGCTCAGGATGCAAGGCCAGGAGGGTTGGACATGTGGGGATGCAAAGGTCACCGAGTACTCCCCACCCAGCTGGCCTGGAATTCAGAATCCCTCCCAGGGTCCCGTGAAATGCGGGGTTGAGCCAAAGGCCTTGGAGACATCAGTGGCAGGGAGGTCAGTGGGCCCCTTCCACTTCTCCTCTCTCCCTCTGCTTAGTCTTCCTGGTTGTACCCGGGGACAGAGGTCCAGCCTGTCCTTGGATTTAGCCCTGGCTTGAGTCAGTGGGTGGAAGGAGGACAGGGAAGGTTGGGGTTTGGGTTAGGGGTTTGGGTTAGGGTGAGGGTCACAGTTAGAGTTAGGGTTAGGGTTAGAGGGCTAGGGTGAGGTTAAGAGGGTTAGGGTGAGGGTTAGGGTTAGGGTTAGAAGGTAAGGGTTAGGGCTAGAGGGATAGGCTTAGGATTAGGGTTAGGGTTAGATTTAGGGTTAGGGTGAGGGTTAGGGTGAGGGTTAGGGTAAGGGTTAGGGTTAGGGTTAGTGTGAGGGTCACAGTTAGAGTTAGGGTTAGGGTTAGAGGGTTAGGGTGAGGGTTAGAGGGTTAGGGTGAGGGTTAGGGTTAGGGTTAGAAGGTAAGGGTTAGGGCTAGAGGGATAGGGTTAGGATTAGGGTCAGGGTCAGGGACAGGGTCAGGGTCAGGGCTATCATTAGGGTCACGGTCAAGGTCAGGGCTAGGGTCACGGTCAGGGTTCGGTTTAGGGTCAGGTGTAGGGTCAGGGTCAGTTTGAGTGTTAGGGTCAGGGTCAGTGTTAGGGTCCGGGTTGGGGTCAGGCTCCGGCTAACGGTCAGGGTCAGGGTTAGGGGTTAGGGTTAGGGTTAGCATTAGGGTTAGGGTTAAGCTTCGGGTTTGCCTTCAGGTTCGGGGTTAGGGTTATAGGTTAGGGGTTCGGGTTAGCGTTAGGGTTCGGGTTCGGGTTCGGGTTTGGGTTAGGGTCAGGGTCAGGGTCAGGGTCAGTTAGGGTTAGGGTTAGGGTTAGGGTTAGAGAGATAGGTTTAGGGTGAGGGTTAGGGTTAGAGGGTTAGGGTTAGTGTTAGAGAGATAGGGTTAGGGTTAGGGTCACGGTCCAGCTCAACGTTAGGGTTCGCGTTATTGTCAGGGTCAGGGTGAGGGGTTAGGGTCAGGGTTAGGATTAGGATTCGAGTTAATGTTTGGTGTTAGGGTTCGGGTTCGTGTTCAGGTTCGGGGTTTAGGGTTATGGGTTATTGGTTCGGGTTCGGGTTAGGTTTAGTGTTGGGGTTCAGGTTCGGCTTTTTATTAGGCCCTGAATGGTGGCTCCGGGCACGCCCATCTGTCCTCCCAGTCCTGACCTTCCTTCTCCTCGGCCCTCTGTCATCCCGGATCCTCTCCACCGCCTCCTTAAACAATTCTGAATGTCTCCAGGAGCAGCGTGGCAGGCGTGGGGTCTCAGGAGGTGCTGCCGCGATCCTGTGCCCCAGACGACACGGAGAAAGTAGCCACGGGACATTCTGTCATGAGGACTGGGAGGACGATCCCATCCATCTCCTTGGGCATGAACACGGTTCCAGTCCCTGCTCTTTCCACCACCGCTGTGCCAGCTGCTCCTGAAAACACGTCTGTGAACGACCGAGCCAGAGTTTCTGGGGGTGAGTCCGGGCTGAGCCCTGCTAGGTGAACGGTGCACCTGTGGCCTGGGACGGGTGCGGCTCACGGTGGTCCCAGGCAGGGGTGCCTGTCCCCCTTCTCTCCAGGGGACCTGCCTTGGACCTCTGCTTCCTCACGTTCTCCCCAGGGCTGCTGGTCCCCAGACCTGACCCCTGCCGGTCTGAGGGTGACCAGCGCTGGCTCCCCAGGGTTTCCTTTGCCCGAGTCCTTGCCCGGGAGCTCCTGCATCTCCGGACACATACTCCCCGTGTGCCCAGCCTCCCCCTCGAACTTGCACGTGTTTGGTCTCTGTCCCTGTCTCTGTCCCTGTGGGACCCGGTGACTCGCAGCATGGACTGGAGCAGACCCATGGGAAACCTTTCTCTGGCCTAGGGTTGGGAGCAATGCGTCTGCCCTCTGCGGCGTGCCTTCCGGCTTTCTGCATTTCCCTGGTTTCTGTGTGGGCCACGGGAGGGAACCGCCGTGTCCTGTCTGGGGACCGACTGGGGTGTCCCAGCAGGAACAGGGGCCTTGGCCCCAAGATTGTGCCCAGAATTCCTGAAGGGGTGCCCAGGATGACATCGCCTCTGTAATCCATTCTGCGCGTCGACATCAAATAAGGGCAATTCTCTGTCCAACAGGGAAAAAAACCAAACGAATGCCCTTTGAAAGTGGGTGGGCAGACACAAAGGCACCCGTTGAGGGATTCCACTTCCAGAAACCTCCAGAACACGTGCAGGAACAGAAAGAGAAAGCAACTTAGGGGCTGCGAGGGGCCAGGCCGGGGGAGCCATGGGCAGGGAGGGCTTGGGCTCAGGGTCTCCTTTGGGGAAGGAGCTCTCCTGCAGCGACGTTCTGGGGTGTGGTGGCGCAGCGTTGGGAATGTCCTTCATGCTCATGACGTGTTCAAGGGAAAACAAGAACTTTTATTTAAAATAAATAATACACAGCATAGAGGAGATGGAAGGCGACTAGGACGGTGACTCCATAGAGGAGAGGAAGAACACAGGGGGAGGGGAGGAAACATTCTGCGGGGATGTCGGGGTCAGGGGACGGAACGGAGGGGAATTTTACGGGGAGATCTCCCCGCAGAGTTGTGGGCTCTGGATGCGGGTCTGGGAGCCCCGCAGGAGCAGGTGCCAGGGCAGGCGTTGGGACCGGGGCGGGGGCAGGGTCAGCGGTCTTGGCCAGCGCAGGATCCAGAGCAGGAGCTGGGTCCGAGGCAAGAACAGGAGCCCAGGCAAGGGCAGGGAAAGGAGCAGGAGCAAGGGCTAGGGGCTGGGGCTGGGGCGGGATCAGGGGCATAGGCAGGGGCAAGGGAAGGCGCAGTGGTCCTGGCAAGGCCAGGGGAAGGGCCGGGCGCAGTTGAAGGGGAAGAAGCAGGGACAGGGTCTGGGTATGGGGTGGGAACAGGGGCGCAGGCAGGCGAAGGGGAGGCCGTCCTGGCAGGGGCAGGGGCAGGGGCAGGGGCAGGGGCAAGAACAGATGTAGGACCTGGGTCTGGGTCAGGGGCAGGGGCAGTGGCCCTGGCAGGGAAAGGAGAAGGGACAGGGGCAGGGGCAGGAGCTAGGGCAAGGGCAGGAACAGGGGCCCCGTGAGGGCCCGGGGAAGCGGTGGGACCGAGGGAGGAGCTGGGTCAGGGGCGAGAACGGGAGCACAGGCAAGGGCAGGGAAAGGAGCAGGAGCAAGGGCTAGGGGCAGGGTCTGGGGCGGGAACAGGGGCATAGGCAGGAGCAGGGGAAGGGGCAGTGGTCCTGGCAGGGCCAGGGGACGGGAAGGGGGCAGTTGAAGGGGAAGAAGCAGAGGCAGTTTCTGGGTCTGGGGCGGGAACAGGGGCGCAGGCAGGGGAAGGGGAGGCCGTCCTGGCAGGGTCAGAGGCAGGGGCAAGTACAGGGATAGGACCTGGGTCTTTGGCAGGTCCAGGGGCAGTGGCCCTGGCAGGGAAAGGAAAAGGGACAGGGGCAGGGGCAGATGAAGGGACAGGAGCAGGAATAGGAACTGGGGCATGTGCAGGGGTGATGGCCGGTGCAGGGTCAAGGGCAGGAGCTGGGTCTGGGGCAGGACCAGGGTCACAGGCAGGGGAAGGGGAGGCCGTCCTGGCAGGGGCATGGGAAGGGGAAACCGAAGGGGCAGGAACAGGGGTAGGACCTGGGTCTGGGGCAGGGGCAGGGACATGGGCAGGGGCAGGGGCAGGAGCAGGAGCTGGGACAAGTGCACGGGCGATGGCCTGTGCAGGGTCAAGGGCAGGAGCTGGGTCTGGGGCAGGAACAGGGGCCCTGTGAAGGCCCGGGGAAGCGGTGGGACCAAGGGAGGATCTGGGTCAGGGGCGAGAACAGGAGCACAGGCAGGGGCAGGGGACGTGGGGGTAGCTCTGGTAGGGGCAGGGGCAGGGGGAGCGGCAGGAGCAAGGCTGGGGGCACGAGCAGGAGCCGGCTCTCCCTGCACAGCATCAGCACCTCCGTGGGCAGGCGGCCGGTGCCCTGTCGGCTCCCGGTCTCCCGCCGAAGTCTCTCCCGTCACCATGTCCCCCTCCGGAGCTGCTGAGGTTGGGAGTGGGTCTTGCTTCTCCGCCTGAGTAGCTGTGAGAGGAGAGAAGGTCACCCGCGGGCCTGCCTCTCCCTGGGGCTTGGCAGAGACCGAGCACAGCCTAGGGTCTCCCGGAGAAGCCGCAGCCACGAAGGAACCCTCCCCGGGACGTCTCCCCGACGGCAGGCCGCCCCCTGGGTGCTCCGAGCCAAGTCGTGGCTCCCGGCCCCACGCCAGCCTGTGGGGGCTTCGCCCTGTGGGGCCCATCACCGACGCCTCCCCACACAGCCCCAGGCACCCCATCCCAGCCTTCTCACCCTCGGCCTTGGCCTCCGTGGGCTCCGTGTCCAGGACCGCAGTCCAATGGAGTAGCGGGGACCGTGGTCTGGGAGGGACCGGAGGCCTTCCCAGGACCGGGGACTCCAGGGTCAGGGAGGAGTGCGTGTCTTCCCGCCTCCTTCCTCTTTCATCCGTGGCCTGCCAAGGCAGAGACGGGGAGCGTGCAAGAGGCCGCAGAGCCCTGCCCGGCCATACCCACCGTCCTCCTGCCCAGTCCCCCGGCTTCTCCCGGATCACACGCAGACCTGCACGTGCACAGCCCCGCACCTGGGTCAGGGACCCGTCCCTGCAGGGTCTCAGGATAAACCCCGGGCAGAAGGGCGCAGCCCCCACACCCCATCCCACGTAGCCAGCCTGAACCTGGGGTGTGAACATGACCTGCCCACCAGGCATCTGACCCCTCATCAGCCTGCTCCTGCTCGGGGCGTGTCCACCCCCGATGAGCTCTCTTCACACACACACGCACACACACACACACACACACACACACACACACACACACGCACACACGGGGAGGAGGCCTGGGGCGACACGGGTGGATCGGAAGGTGTGGGGCTGTCTGACTCGGAGCCTCCCGGGGTCACCTTTCGATTCTTCTTGCCAAAGGGCCAGAGGCGTCGGGGAGCCCTGCCAGGCCCTCCGCAGTGAGGGGATGTGCTTGGCGGGCGAGCTCTCCTCTGCTCGCCTCCTCTGGACTTGGGTATGCAACAGAGGAACATGTCGCTTCTGTGGGGATCTCCGCAGAAATGAGCTGGGCAGGGGGTTGTCTCCGGAACGTGGGTGCCTGGACACGTGGGTTCCAATTCCGTTGGGCTGTGTCGTCAGGGAAGTGAGGTCACCGCTGCCTGGGGGCTCCTTACGGGACTTCCTCCTCACCCTGGAGCTCCCTGAGGGCGCCCCTCCCCCAGCTGCTCCAGGCTCACCCCCCACCCCATGCCCTGTCTCTACAGTGACCCCCACACGGCCTACCCACAGCCCCTGGGAGGCCTGGGTGCAGCTGTGGTCCCCGCTGTGAGGGCCCAGAGCTGGGTTCAGACCGGGTTCCTGCTCCGGCTCCTGCCCAGGACTGGGACCGCGGACGCACCCTGTGGCTCCCAGGGCCTCCCCAGTCTCCCCGTGTGCACACTGGGGGTGTTCTGGCTTCTACTTCTGGGGATGCCATCAGGGGTGGGACCTCTCCATACGTTCCGTACCCGCTCTCCCGGGAGGCTCGTGCACACCCTTGGCGATGCACGGGCGAGCCAGGGGCTGGGCGGGGGCATGGAGCACAGCCCAGAGGGGCCTGGATCTGCTCTGGGATCCAGGCAAAGCCACCCTCCTGCTGCCTGGGTCCCATCAGCCGTGGCAAGGTGGCAGTTCATGGAGTCTGACCGTGGTGACACAGACTTCCAGGGGCTCCCATTAGGTTGAGGTCCAAGGGCCTCGTCTGCGCCCATGTGCCGGACAGCCCCCACCGTGGTTCCCGGGCATTCCCGAATCCGTCCCGCCAGGGTGGATGGCCCGTGGGCCTGAGAAGGGGACAAAGTGTTTGGCGGTGATTTCCCAGCCGATGGAGGAAAGTCTGTGACTTCTCCTGGTTCCCTCTCTCCTGTGTTCGGGGTCTGTCTCTGTCTTTGACTTTGTCTCCGGGTCTGTCTCTGTCTCTGGTTTTGTGTGTCTCACAGGAGCAGGATCTGTGGGCTCCAGGGGTGATGGGCGAACCCTCAGAAGTCTCCCTTGTCCCTGTTTCCCTCCCCTGGGCCGGTGCTTGGTTCCTTGCTAAGGCCTTGTCCCCCTGAGCAGAGCACTGACTCTGGAACCTCTTGCACATGGGGCCCTTGAGGCTGCAACAAGGAGGGTCCCGACCTTGGTCCGCAGACCAGGGCTCCAGGGCTCTGCCACATTCTGCAAGCCCACGATGTCAGCCCCCCAAGCCTGCAGGCTGTCCTCTGCTCAGAAGGACCTCGAGGGAGTCCAAAGCATGTTCCCAAGACTGGGAGCACAGTGGGTCAGGGAGAGAGATTCAAGGCCCACAGGCTCTTCGGCAAGCCTGTGGGAGCCTAGGGACAGCCCGTGTCTATGGCCCCATTGGTAGAAGAGTAAGGGGAGGCCTTTGGCGGTGTAGCCCTGTCCACACTGGGGAGGGGGGGTTTACCTCTTCCTACTTCCAGGGGAGGTGTCCGGGGTGGTGACGGACACCAGGCCCCAGACCCTGTCCTCACCCAGTGCCCTGGCAAAGCCCCTGGGTCCCTTGGGGACCCCTTGACCATCAGCCCTTCCTGTCTGCTCTCCCCATGCTAAGGATCTCGGTCCTTGCCAGGAGACCTGACGCCCCTGACGCCATGGCCCAGCTGTCTCCAACCTCTTTCTTCTTATCTGCCTTGTTACCCACCATTTTCCCAGGGTGTCTCCCCCTCTGAGCCCCAGCTGGGCAGAGTGGTGTGTGTGTGTGTGTGTGTGTGTGTCTGTGTGTGTGTGTGTGTGTGTTTGTGTGTGTGGGTGTGTCTGTGTGTGTGTGGGTGTGTGTGTCTGTGTGTGCGTGCCTGTGTGTGTGTGTATGTGCGCACGCTCAAGCAGACGCCTCTCCCTGTCTGGGGAGGCCCGAGGTCACGTCCCCACATGGGACGGGGTGGGTAGCTCTCCCCAAGCATCTGAGAGGCTCTCACCCTCAAAGCAGACCTCATGGGAGGGTCGGGGCTTGCCTAGGACTGGAGGGAAGCTCTGCTCCTTGGACCCTGTACCCGTCTTTTGTCCTGGGCCGGTCCCTGCCTCTCTTGACCCCAGGTTCCCAACTGTCCCTGAGGCTTGGACATGGAAATGCTTGAATCTGGCCGTTCCTCCAGGGGGAGGTGGAGGTAGAGGAAAGGTGCCCCAGGCACACAGACCTCCATTCCGAGACGGCCAGGTGTGCCCAGGAGACCTGCACGCAACACCTGGACCGTGACCCAGCCTTGCGGTGGATGTGTACGCGACCCATGGCGCAGTCCCTGTCTGGTCCCTCCTGTTCCCTCACCTCTGCCACGTGCTCTGGGTCCCCGAAGTCTGCTGAGCACCAGAGCCATGCCTATCCCGGGGAGCAAGGCTCAGGATGCAAGGCCAGGAGGGTTGGACATGTGGGGATGCAAAGGTCACCGAGTACTCCCCACCCAGCTGGCCTGGAATTCAGAATCCCTCCCAGGGTCCCGTGAAATGCGGGGTTGAGCCAAAGGCCTTGGAGACATCAGTGGCAGGGAGGTCAGTGGGCCCCTTCCACTTCTCCTCTCTCCCTCTGCTTAGTCTTCCTGGTTGTACCCGGGGACAGAGGTCCAGCCTGTCCTTGGATTTAGCCCTGGCTTGAGTCAGTGGGTGGAAGGAGGACAGGGAAGGTTGGGGTTTGGGTTAGGGGTTTGGGTTAGGGTGAGGGTCACAGTTAGAGTTAGGGTTAGGGTTAGAGGGCTAGGGTGAGGTTAAGAGGGTTAGGGTGAGGGTTAGGGTTAGGGTTAGAAGGTAAGGGTTAGGGCTAGAGGGATA
Source organism: Meles meles (assembly GCF_922984935.1). Classification (NCBI taxonomy): domain Eukaryota; kingdom Metazoa; phylum Chordata; class Mammalia; order Carnivora; family Mustelidae; genus Meles; species Meles meles. Next base: position 36,559 of record NW_025721456.1, read on the forward strand.
GGCTTAGGATTAGGGTTAGGGTTAGATTTAGGGTTAGGGTGAGGGTTAGGGTGAGGGTTAGGGTAAGGGTTAGGGTTAGGGTTAGTGTGAGGGTCACAGTTAGAGTTAGGGTTAGGGTTAGAGGGTTAGGGTGAGGGTTAGAGGGTTAGGGTGAGGGTTAGGGTTAGGGTTAGAAGGTAAGGGTTAGGGCTAGAGGGATAGGGTTAGGATTAGGGTCAGGGTCAGGGACAGGGTCAGGGTCAGGGCTATCATTAGGGTCACGGTCAAGGTCAGGGCTAGGGTCACGGTCAGGGTTCGGTTTAGGGTCAGGTGTAGGGTCAGGGTCAGTTTGAGTGTTAGGGTCAGGGTCAGTGTTAGGGTCCGGGTTGGGGTCAGGCTCCGGCTAACGGTCAGGGTCAGGGTTAGGGGTTAGGGTTAGGGTTAGCATTAGGGTTAGGGTTAAGCTTCGGGTTTGCCTTCAGGTTCGGGGTTAGGGTTATAGGTTAGGGGTTCGGGTTAGCGTTAGGGTTCGGGTTCGGGTTCGGGTTTGGGTTAGGGTCAGGGTCAGGGTCAGGGTCAGTTAGGGTTAGGGTTAGGGTTAGGGTTAGAGAGATAGGTTTAGGGTGAGGGTTAGGGTTAGAGGGTTAGGGTTAGTGTTAGAGAGATAGGGTTAGGGTTAGGGTCACGGTCCAGCTCAACGTTAGGGTTCGCGTTATTGTCAGGGTCAGGGTGAGGGGTTAGGGTCAGGGTTAGGATTAGGATTCGAGTTAATGTTTGGTGTTAGGGTTCGGGTTCGTGTTCAGGTTCGGGGTTTAGGGTTATGGGTTATTGGTTCGGGTTCGGGTTAGGTTTAGTGTTGGGGTTCAGGTTCGGCTTTTTATTAGGCCCTGAATGGTGGCTCCGGGCACGCCCATCTGTCCTCCCAGTCCTGACCTTCCTTCTCCTCGGCCCTCTGTCATCCCGGATCCTCTCCACCGCCTCCTTAAACAATTCTGAATGTCTCCAGGAGCCGCGTGGCAGGCGTGGGGTCTCAGGAGGTGCTGCCGCGATCCTGTGCCCCAGACGACACGGAGAAAGTAGCCACGGGACATTCTGTCATGAGGACTGGGAGGACGATCCCATCCATCTCCTTGGGCATGAACACGGTTCCAGTCCCTGCTCTTTCCACCACCGCTGTGCCAGCTGCTCCTGAAAACACGTCTGTGAACGACCGAGCCAGAGTTTCTGGGGGTGAGTCCGGGCTGAGCCCTGCTAGGTGAACGGTGCACCTGTGGCCTGGGACGGGTGCGGCTCACGGTGGTCCCAGGCAGGGGTGCCTGTCCCCCTTCTCTCCAGGGGACCTGCCTTGGACCTCTGCTTCCTCACGTTCTCCCCAGGGCTGCTGGTCCCCAGACCTGACCCCTGCCGGTCTGAGGGTGACCAGCGCTGGCTCCCCAGGGTTTCCTTTGCCCGAGTCCTTGCCCGGGAGCTCCTGCATCTCCGGACACATACTCCCCGTGTGCCCAGCCTCCCCCTCGAACTTGCACGTGTTTGGTCTCTGTCCCTGTCTCTGTCCCTGTGGGACCCGGTGACTCGCAGCATGGACTGGAGCAGACCCATGGGAAACCTTTCTCTGGCCTAGGGTTGGGAGCAATGCGTCTGCCCTCTGCGGCGTGCCTTCCGGCTTTCTGCATTTCCCTGGTTTCTGTGTGGGCCACGGGAGGGAACCGCCGTGTCCTGTCTGGGGACCGACTGGGGTGTCCCAGCAGGAACAGGGGCCTTGGCCCCAAGATTGTGCCCAGAATTCCTGAAGGGGTGCCCAGGATGACATCGCCTCTGTAATCCATTCTGCGCGTCGACATCAAATAAGGGCAATTCTCTGTCCAACAGGGAAAAAAACCAAACGAATGCCCTTTGAAAGTGGGTGGGCAGACACAAAGGCACCCGTTGAGGGATTCCACTTCCAGAAACCTCCAGAACACGTGCAGGAACAGAAAGAGAAAGCAACTTAGGGGCTGCGAGGGGCCAGGCCGGGGGAGCCATGGGCAGGGAGGGCTTGGGCTCAGGGTCTCCTTTGGGGAAGGAGCTCTCCTGCAGCGACGTTCTGGGGTGTGGTGGCGCAGCGTTGGGAATGTCCTTCATGCTCATGACGTGTTCAAGGGAAAACAAGAACTTTTATTTAAAATAAATAATACACAGCATAGAGGAGATGGAAGGCGACTAGGACGGTGACTCCATAGAGGAGAGGAAGAACACAGGGGGAGGGGAGGAAACATTCTGCGGGGATGTCGGGGTCAGGGGACGGAACGGAGGGGAATTTTACGGGGAGATCTCCCCGCAGAGTTGTGGGCTCTGGATGCGGGTCTGGGAGCCCCGCAGGAGCAGGTGCCAGGGCAGGCGTTGGGACCGGGGCGGGGGCAGGGTCAGCGGTCTTGGCCAGCGCAGGATCCAGAGCAGGAGCTGGGTCCGAGGCAAGAACAGGAGCCCAGGCAAGGGCAGGGAAAGGAGCAGGAGCAAGGGCTAGGGGCTGGGGCTGGGGCGGGATCAGGGGCATAGGCAGGGGCAAGGGAAGGCGCAGTGGTCCTGGCAAGGCCAGGGGAAGGGCCGGGCGCAGTTGAAGGGGAAGAAGCAGGGACAGGGTCTGGGTATGGGGTGGGAACAGGGGCGCAGGCAGGCGAAGGGGAGGCCGTCCTGGCAGGGGCAGGGGCAGGGGCAGGGGCAGGGGCAAGAACAGATGTAGGACCTGGGTCTGGGTCAGGGGCAGGGGCAGTGGCCCTGGCAGGGAAAGGAGAAGGGACAGGGGCAGGGGCAGGAGCTAGGGCAAGGGCAGGAACAGGGGCCCCGTGAGGGCCCGGGGAAGCGGTGGGACCGAGGGAGGAGCTGGGTCAGGGGCGAGAACGGGAGCACAGGCAAGGGCAGGGAAAGGAGCAGGAGCAAGGGCTAGGGGCAGGGTCTGGGGCGGGAACAGGGGCATAGGCAGGAGCAGGGGAAGGGGCAGTGGTCCTGGCAGGGCCAGGGGACGGGAAGGGGGCAGTTGAAGGGGAAGAAGCAGAGGCAGTTTCTGGGTCTGGGGCGGGAACAGGGGCGCAGGCAGGGGAAGGGGAGGCCGTCCTGGCAGGGTCAGAGGCAGGGGCAAGTACAGGGATAGGACCTGGGTCTTTGGCAGGTCCAGGGGCAGTGGCCCTGGCAGGGAAAGGAAAAGGGACAGGGGCAGGGGCAGATGAAGGGACAGGAGCAGGAATAGGAACTGGGGCATGTGCAGGGGTGATGGCCGGTGCAGGGTCAAGGGCAGGAGCTGGGTCTGGGGCAGGACCAGGGTCACAGGCAGGGGAAGGGGAGGCCGTCCTGGCAGGGGCATGGGAAGGGGAAACCGAAGGGGCAGGAACAGGGGTAGGACCTGGGTCTGGGGCAGGGGCAGGGACATGGGCAGGGGCAGGGGCAGGAGCAGGAGCTGGGACAAGTGCACGGGCGATGGCCTGTGCAGGGTCAAGGGCAGGAGCTGGGTCTGGGGCAGGAACAGGGGCCCTGTGAAGGCCCGGGGAAGCGGTGGGACCAAGGGAGGATCTGGGTCAGGGGCGAGAACAGGAGCACAGGCAGGGGCAGGGGACGTGGGGGTAGCTCTGGTAGGGGCAGGGGCAGGGGGAGCGGCAGGAGCAAGGCTGGGGGCACGAGCAGGAGCCGGCTCTCCCTGCACAGCATCAGCACCTCCGTGGGCAGGCGGCCGGTGCCCTGTCGGCTCCCGGTCTCCCGCCGAAGTCTCTCCCGTCACCATGTCCCCCTCCGGAGCTGCTGAGGTTGGGAGTGGGTCTTGCTTCTCCGCCTGAGTAGCTGTGAGAGGAGAGAAGGTCACCCGCGGGCCTGCCTCTCCCTGGGGCTTGGCAGAGACCGAGCACAGCCTAGGGTCTCCCGGAGAAGCCGCAGCCACGAAGGAACCCTCCCCGGGACGTCTCCCCGACGGCAGGCCGCCCCCTGGGTGCTCCGAGCCAAGTCGTGGCTCCCGGCCCCACGCCAGCCTGTGGGGGCTTCGCCCTGTGGGGCCCATCACCGACGCCTCCCCACACAGCCCCAGGCACCCCATCCCAGCCTTCTCACCCTCGGCCTTGGCCTCCGTGGGCTCCGTGTCCAGGACCGCAGTCCAATGGAGTAGCGGGGACCGTGGTCTGGGAGGGACCGGAGGCCTTCCCAGGACCGGGGACTCCAGGGTCAGGGAGGAGTGCGTGTCTTCCCGCCTCCTTCCTCTTTCATCCGTGGCCTGCCAAGGCAGAGACGGGGAGCGTGCAAGAGGCCGCAGAGCCCTGCCCGGCCATACCCACCGTCCTCCTGCCCAGTCCCCCGGCTTCTCCCGGATCACACGCAGACCTGCACGTGCACAGCCCCGCACCTGGGTCAGGGACCCGTCCCTGCAGGGTCTCAGGATAAACCCCGGGCAGAAGGGCGCAGCCCCCACACCCCATCCCACGTAGCCAGCCTGAACCTGGGGTGTGAACATGACCTGCCCACCAGGCATCTGACCCCTCATCAGCCTGCTCCTGCTCGGGGCGTGTCCACCCCCGATGAGCTCTCTTCACACACACACGCACACACACACACACACACACACACACACACACACACACACGCACACACGGGGAGGAGGCCTGGGGCGACACGGGTGGATCGGAAGGTGTGGGGCTGTCTGACTCGGAGCCTCCCGGGGTCACCTTTCGATTCTTCTTGCCAAAGGGCCAGAGGCGTCGGGGAGCCCTGCCAGGCCCTCCGCAGTGAGGGGATGTGCTTGGCGGGCGAGCTCTCCTCTGCTCGCCTCCTCTGGACTTGGGTATGCAACAGAGGAACATGTCGCTTCTGTGGGGATCTCCGCAGAAATGAGCTGGGCAGGGGGTTGTCTCCGGAACGTGGGTGCCTGGACACGTGGGTTCCAATTCCGTTGGGCTGTGTCGTCAGGGAAGTGAGGTCACCGCTGCCTGGGGGCTCCTTACGGGACTTCCTCCTCACCCTGGAGCTCCCTGAGGGCGCCCCTCCCCCAGCTGCTCCAGGCTCACCCCCCACCCCATGCCCTGTCTCTACAGTGACCCCCACACGGCCTACCCACAGCCCCTGGGAGGCCTGGGTGCAGCTGTGGTCCCCGCTGTGAGGGCCCAGAGCTGGGTTCAGACCGGGTTCCTGCTCCGGCTCCTGCCCAGGACTGGGACCGCGGACGCACCCTGTGGCTCCCAGGGCCTCCCCAGTCTCCCCGTGTGCACACTGGGGGTGTTCTGGCTTCTACTTCTGGGGATGCCATCAGGGGTGGGACCTCTCCATACGTTCCGTACCCGCTCTCCCGGGAGGCTCGTGCACACCCTTGGCGATGCACGGGCGAGCCAGGGGCTGGGCGGGGGCATGGAGCACAGCCCAGAGGGGCCTGGATCTGCTCTGGGATCCAGGCAAAGCCACCCTCCTGCTGCCTGGGTCCCATCAGCCGTGGCAAGGTGGCAGTTCATGGAGTCTGACCGTGGTGACACAGACTTCCAGGGGCTCCCATTAGGTTGAGGTCCAAGGGCCTCGTCTGCGCCCATGTGCCGGACAGCCCCCACCGTGGTTCCCGGGCATTCCCGAATCCGTCCCGCCAGGGTGGATGGCCCGTGGGCCTGAGAAGGGGACAAAGTGTTTGGCGGTGATTTCCCAGCCGATGGAGGAAAGTCTGTGACTTCTCCTGGTTCCCTCTCTCCTGTGTTCGGGGTCTGTCTCTGTCTTTGACTTTGTCTCCGGGTCTGTCTCTGTCTCTGGTTTTGTGTGTCTCACAGGAGCAGGATCTGTGGGCTCCAGGGGTGATGGGCGAACCCTCAGAAGTCTCCCTTGTCCCTGTTTCCCTCCCCTGGGCCGGTGCTTGGTTCCTTGCTAAGGCCTTGTCCCCCTGAGCAGAGCACTGACTCTGGAACCTCTTGCACATGGGGCCCTTGAGGCTGCAACAAGGAGGGTCCCGACCTTGGTCCGCAGACCAGGGCTCCAGGGCTCTGCCACATTCTGCAAGCCCACGATGTCAGCCCCCCAAGCCTGCAGGCTGTCCTCTGCTCAGAAGGACCTCGAGGGAGTCCAAAGCATGTTCCCAAGACTGGGAGCACAGTGGGTCAGGGAGAGAGATTCAAGGCCCACAGGCTCTTCGGCAAGCCTGTGGGAGCCTAGGGACAGCCCGTGTCTATGGCCCCATTGGTAGAAGAGTAAGGGGAGGCCTTTGGCGGTGTAGCCCTGTCCACACTGGGGAGGGGGGGTTTACCTCTTCCTACTTCCAGGGGAGGTGTCCGGGGTGGTGACGGACACCAGGCCCCAGACCCTGTCCTCACCCAGTGCCCTGGCAAAGCCCCTGGGTCCCTTGGGGACCCCTTGACCATCAGCCCTTCCTGTCTGCTCTCCCCATGCTAAGGATCTCGGTCCTTGCCAGGAGACCTGACGCCCCTGACGCCATGGCCCAGCTGTCTCCAACCTCTTTCTTCTTATCTGCCTTGTTACCCACCATTTTCCCAGGGTGTCTCCCCCTCTGAGCCCCAGCTGGGCAGAGTGGTGTGTGTGTGTGTGTGTGTGTGTGTCTGTGTGTGTGTGTGTGTGTGTTTGTGTGTGTGGGTGTGTCTGTGTGTGTGTGGGTGTGTGTGTCTGTGTGTGCGTGCCTGTGTGTGTGTGTATGTGCGCACGCTCAAGCAGACGCCTCTCCCTGTCTGGGGAGGCCCGAGGTCACGTCCCCACATGGGACGGGGTGGGTAGCTCTCCCCAAGCATCTGAGAGGCTCTCACCCTCAAAGCAGACCTCATGGGAGGGTCGGGGCTTGCCTAGGACTGGAGGGAAGCTCTGCTCCTTGGACCCTGTACCCGTCTTTTGTCCTGGGCCGGTCCCTGCCTCTCTTGACCCCAGGTTCCCAACTGTCCCTGAGGCTTGGACATGGAAATGCTTGAATCTGGCCGTTCCTCCAGGGGGAGGTGGAGGTAGAGGAAAGGTGCCCCAGGCACACAGACCTCCATTCCGAGACGGCCAGGTGTGCCCAGGAGACCTGCACGCAACACCTGGACCGTGACCCAGCCTTGCGGTGGATGTGTACGCGACCCATGGCGCAGTCCCTGTCTGGTCCCTCCTGTTCCCTCACCTCTGCCACGTGCTCTGGGTCCCCGAAGTCTGCTGAGCACCAGAGCCATGCCTATCCCGGGGAGCAAGGCTCAGGATGCAAGGCCAGGAGGGTTGGACATGTGGGGATGCAAAGGTCACCGAGTACTCCCCACCCAGCTGGCCTGGAATTCAGAATCCCTCCCAGGGTCCCGTGAAATGCGGGGTTGAGCCAAAGGCCTTGGAGACATCAGTGGCAGGGAGGTCAGTGGGCCCCTTCCACTTCTCCTCTCTCCCTCTGCTTAGTCTTCCTGGTTGTACCCGGGGACAGAGGTCCAGCCTGTCCTTGGATTTAGCCCTGGCTTGAGTCAGTGGGTGGAAGGAGGACAGGGAAGGTTGGGGTTTGGGTTAGGGGTTTGGGTTAGGGTGAGGGTCACAGTTAGAGTTAGGGTTAGGGTTAGAGGGCTAGGGTGAGGTTAAGAGGGTTAGGGTGAGGGTTAGGGTTAGGGTTAGAAGGTAAGGGTTAGGGCTAGAGGGATAGGCTTAGGATTAGGGTTAGGGTTAGATTTAGGGTTAGGGTGAGGGTTAGGGTGAGGGTTAGGGTAAGGGTTAGGGTTAGGGTTAGTGTGAGGGTCACAGTTAGAGTTAGGGTTAGGGTTAGAGGGTTAGGGTGAGGGTTAGAGGGTTAGGGTGAGGGTTAGGGTTAGGGTTAGAAGGTAAGGGTTAGGGCTAGAGGGATAGGGTTAGGATTAGGGTCAGGGTCAGGGACAGGGTCAGGGTCAGGGCTATCATTAGGGTCACGGTCAAGGTCAGGGCTAGGGTCACGGTCAGGGTTCGGTTTAGGGTCAGGTGTAGGGTCAGGGTCAGTTTGAGTGTTAGGGTCAGGGTCAGTGTTAGGGTCCGGGTTGGGGTCAGGCTCCGGCTAACGGTCAGGGTCAGGGTTAGGGGTTAGGGTTAGGGTTAGCATTAGGGTTAGGGTTAAGCTTCGGGTTTGCCTTCAGGTTCGGGGTTAGGGTTATAGGTTAGGGGTTCGGGTTAGCGTTAGGGTTCGGGTTCGGGTTCGGGTTTGGGTTAGGGTCAGGGTCAGGGTCAGGGTCAGTTAGGGTTAGGGTTAGGGTTAGGGTTAGAGAGATAGGTTTAGGGTGAGGGTTAGGGTTAGAGGGTTAGGGTTAGTGTTAGAGAGATAGGGTTAGGGTTAGGGTCACGGTCCAGCTCAACGTTAGGGTTCGCGTTATTGTCAGGGTCAGGGTGAGGGGTTAGGGTCAGGGTTAGGATTAGGATTCGAGTTAATGTTTGGTGTTAGGGTTCGGGTTCGTGTTCAGGTTCGGGGTTTAGGGTTATGGGTTATTGGTTCGGGTTCGGGTTAGGTTTAGTGTTGGGGTTCAGGTTCGGCTTTTTATTAGGCCCTGAATGGTGGCTCCGGGCACGCCCATCTGTCCTCCCAGTCCTGACCTTCCTTCTCCTCGGCCCTCTGTCATCCCGGATCCTCTCCACCGCCTCCTTAAACAATTCTGAATGTCTCCAGGAGCAGCGTGGCAGGCGTGGGGTCTCAGGAGGTGCTGCCGCGATCCTGTGCCCCAGACGACACGGAGAAAGTAGCCACGGGACATTCTGTCATGAGGACTGGGAGGACGATCCCATCCATCTCCTTGGGCATGAACACGGTTCCAGTCCCTGCTCTTTCCACCACCGCTGTGCCAGCTGCTCCTGAAAACACGTCTGTGAACGACCGAGCCAGAGTTTCTGGGGGTGAGTCCGGGCTGAGCCCTGCTAGGTGAACGGTGCACCTGTGGCCTGGGACGGGTGCGGCTCACGGTGGTCCCAGGCAGGGGTGCCTGTCCCCCTTCTCTCCAGGGGACCTGCCTTGGACCTCTGCTTCCTCACGTTCTCCCCAGGGCTGCTGGTCCCCAGACCTGACCCCTGCCGGTCTGAGGGTGACCAGCGCTGGCTCCCCAGGGTTTCCTTTGCCCGAGTCCTTGCCCGGGAGCTCCTGCATCTCCGGACACATACTCCCCGTGTGCCCAGCCTCCCCCTCGAACTTGCACGTGTTTGGTCTCTGTCCCTGTCTCTGTCCCTGTGGGACCCGGTGACTCGCAGCATGGACTGGAGCAGACCCATGGGAAACCTTTCTCTGGCCTAGGGTTGGGAGCAATGCGTCTGCCCTCTGCGGCGTGCCTTCCGGCTTTCTGCATTTCCCTGGTTTCTGTGTGGGCCACGGGAGGGAACCGCCGTGTCCTGTCTGGGGACCGACTGGGGTGTCCCAGCAGGAACAGGGGCCTTGGCCCCAAGATTGTGCCCAGAATTCCTGAAGGGGTGCCCAGGATGACATCGCCTCTGTAATCCATTCTGCGCGTCGACATCAAATAAGGGCAATTCTCTGTCCAACAGGGAAAAAAACCAAACGAATGCCCTTTGAAAGTGGGTGGGCAGACACAAAGGCACCCGTTGAGGGATTCCACTTCCAGAAACCTCCAGAACACGTGCAGGAACAGAAAGAGAAAGCAACTTAGGGGCTGCGAGGGGCCAGGCCGGGGGAGCCATGGGCAGGGAGGGCTTGGGCTCAGGGTCTCCTTTGGGGAAGGAGCTCTCCTGCAGCGACGTTCTGGGGTGTGGTGGCGCAGCGTTGGGAATGTCCTTCATGCTCATGACGTGTTCAAGGGAAAACAAGAACTTTTATTTAAAATAAATAATACACAGCATAGAGGAGATGGAAGGCGACTAGGACGGTGACTCCATAGAGGAGAGGAAGAACACAGGGGGAGGGGAGGAAACATTCTGCGGGGATGTCGGGGTCAGGGGACGGAACGGAGGGGAATTTTACGGGGAGATCTCCCCGCAGAGTTGTGGGCTCTGGATGCGGGTCTGGGAGCCCCGCAGGAGCAGGTGCCAGGGCAGGCGTTGGGACCGGGGCGGGGGCAGGGTCAGCGGTCTTGGCCAGCGCAGGATCCAGAGCAGGAGCTGGGTCCGAGGCAAGAACAGGAGCCCAGGCAAGGGCAGGGAAAGGAGCAGGAGCAAGGGCTAGGGGCTGGGGCTGGGGCGGGATCAGGGGCATAGGCAGGGGCAAGGGAAGGCGCAGTGGTCCTGGCAAGGCCAGGGGAAGGGCCGGGCGCAGTTGAAGGGGAAGAAGCAGGGACAGGGTCTGGGTATGGGGTGGGAACAGGGGCGCAGGCAGGCGAAGGGGAGGCCGTCCTGGCAGGGGCAGGGGCAGGGGCAGGGGCAGGGGCAAGAACAGATGTAGGACCTGGGTCTGGGTCAGGGGCAGGGGCAGTGGCCCTGGCAGGGAAAGGAGAAGGGACAGGGGCAGGGGCAGGAGCTAGGGCAAGGGCAGGAACAGGGGCCCCGTGAGGGCCCGGGGAAGCGGTGGGACCGAGGGAGGAGCTGGGTCAGGGGCGAGAACGGGAGCACAGGCAAGGGCAGGGAAAGGAGCAGGAGCAAGGGCTAGGGGCAGGGTCTGGGGCGGGAACAGGGGCATAGGCAGGAGCAGGGGAAGGGGCAGTGGTCCTGGCAGGGCCAGGGGACGGGAAGGGGGCAGTTGAAGGGGAAGAAGCAGAGGCAGTTTCTGGGTCTGGGGCGGGAACAGGGGCGCAGGCAGGGGAAGGGGAGGCCGTCCTGGCAGGGTCAGAGGCAGGGGCAAGTACAGGGATAGGACCTGGGTCTTTGGCAGGTCCAGGGGCAGTGGCCCTGGCAGGGAAAGGAAAAGGGACAGGGGCAGGGGCAGATGAAGGGACAGGAGCAGGAATAGGAACTGGGGCATGTGCAGGGGTGATGGCCGGTGCAGGGTCAAGGGCAGGAGCTGGGTCTGGGGCAGGACCAGGGTCACAGGCAGGGGAAGGGGAGGCCGTCCTGGCAGGGGCATGGGAAGGGGAAACCGAAGGGGCAGGAACAGGGGTAGGACCTGGGTCTGGGGCAGGGGCAGGGACATGGGCAGGGGCAGGGGCAGGAGCAGGAGCTGGGACAAGTGCACGGGCGATGGCCTGTGCAGGGTCAAGGGCAGGAGCTGGGTCTGGGGCAGGAACAGGGGCCCTGTGAAGGCCCGGGGAAGCGGTGGGACCAAGGGAGGATCTGGGTCAGGGGCGAGAACAGGAGCACAGGCAGGGGCAGGGGACGTGGGGGTAGCTCTGGTAGGGGCAGGGGCAGGGGGAGCGGCAGGAGCAAGGCTGGGGGCACGAGCAGGAGCCGGCTCTCCCTGCACAGCATCAGCACCTCCGTGGGCAGGCGGCCGGTGCCCTGTCGGCTCCCGGTCTCCCGCCGAAGTCTCTCCCGTCACCATGTCCCCCTCCGGAGCTGCTGAGGTTGGGAGTGGGTCTTGCTTCTCCGCCTGAGTAGCTGTGAGAGGAGAGAAGGTCACCCGCGGGCCTGCCTCTCCCTGGGGCTTGGCAGAGACCGAGCACAGCCTAGGGTCTCCCGGAGAAGCCGCAGCCACGAAGGAACCCTCCCCGGGACGTCTCCCCGACGGCAGGCCGCCCCCTGGGTGCTCCGAGCCAAGTCGTGGCTCCCGGCCCCACGCCAGCCTGTGGGGGCTTCGCCCTGTGGGGCCCATCACCGACGCCTCCCCACACAGCCCCAGGCACCCCATCCCAGCCTTCTCACCCTCGGCCTTGGCCTCCGTGGGCTCCGTGTCCAGGACCGCAGTCCAATGGAGTAGCGGGGACCGTGGTCTGGGAGGGACCGGAGGCCTTCCCAGGACCGGGGACTCCAGGGTCAGGGAGGAGTGCGTGTCTTCCCGCCTCCTTCCTCTTTCATCCGTGGCCTGCCAAGGCAGAGACGGGGAGCGTGCAAGAGGCCGCAGAGCCCTGCCCGGCCATACCCACCGTCCTCCTGCCCAGTCCCCCGGCTTCTCCCGGATCACACGCAGACCTGCACGTGCACAGCCCCGCACCTGGGTCAGGGACCCGTCCCTGCAGGGTCTCAGGATAAACCCCGGGCAGAAGGGCGCAGCCCCCACACCCCATCCCACGTAGCCAGCCTGAACCTGGGGTGTGAACATGACCTGCCCACCAGGCATCTGACCCCTCATCAGCCTGCTCCTGCTCGGGGCGTGTCCACCCCCGATGAGCTCTCTTCACACACACACGCACACACACACACACACACACACACACACACACACACACGCACACACGGGGAGGAGGCCTGGGGCGACACGGGTGGATCGGAAGGTGTGGGGCTGTCTGACTCGGAGCCTCCCGGGGTCACCTTTCGATTCTTCTTGCCAAAGGGCCAGAGGCGTCGGGGAGCCCTGCCAGGCCCTCCGCAGTGAGGGGATGTGCTTGGCGGGCGAGCTCTCCTCTGCTCGCCTCCTCTGGACTTGGGTATGCAACAGAGGAACATGTCGCTTCTGTGGGGATCTCCGCAGAAATGAGCTGGGCAGGGGGTTGTCTCCAGAACGTGGGTGCCTGGACACGTGGGTTCCAATTCCGTTGGGCTGTGTCGTCAGGGAAGTGAGGTCACCGCTGCCTGGGGGCTCCTTACGGGACTTCCTCCTCACCCTGGAGCTCCCTGAGGGCGCCCCTCCCCCAGCTGCTCCAGGCTCACCCCCCACCCCATGCCCTGTCTCTACAGTGACCCCCACACGGCCTACCCACAGCCCCTGGGAGGCCTGGGTGCAGCTGTGGTCCCCGCTGTGAGGGCCCAGAGCTGGGTTCAGACCGGGTTCCTGCTCCGGCTCCTGCCCAGGACTGGGACCGCGGACGCACCCTGTGGCTCCCAGGGCCTCCCCAGTCTCCCCGTGTGCACACTGGGGGTGTTCTGGCTTCTACTTCTGGGGATGCCATCAGGGGTGGGACCTCTCCATACGTTCCGTACCCGCTCTCCCGGGAGGCTCGTGCACACCCTTGGCGATGCACGGGCGAGCCAGGGGCTGGGCGGGGGCATGGAGCACAGCCCAGAGGGGCCTGGATCTGCTCTGGGATCCAGGCAAAGCCACCCTCCTGCTGCCTGGGTCCCATCAGCCGTGGCAAGGTGGCAGTTCATGGAGTCTGACCGTGGTGACACAGACTTCCAGGGGCTCCCATTAGGTTGAGGTCCAAGGGCCTCGTCTGCGCCCATGTGCCGGACAGCCCCCACCGTGGTTCCCGGGCATTCCCGAATCCGTCCCGCCAGGGTGGATGGCCCGTGGGCCTGAGAAGGGGACAAAGTGTTTGGCGGTGATTTCCCAGCCGATGGAGGAAAGTCTGTGACTTCTCCTGGTTCCCTCTCTCCTGTGTTCGGGGTCTGTCTCTGTCTTTGACTTTGTCTCCGGGTCTGTCTCTGTCTCTGGTTTTGTGTGTCTCACAGGAGCAGGATCTGTGGGCTCCAGGGGTGATGGGAGAACCCTCAGAAGTCTCCCTTGTCCCTGTTTCCCTCCCCTGGGCCGGTGCTTGGTTCCTTGCTAAGGCCTTGTCCCCCTGAGCAGAGCACTGACTCTGGAACCTCTTGCACATGGGGCCCTTGAGGCTGCAACAAGGAGGGTCCCGACCTTGGTCCGCAGACCAGGGCTCCAGGGCTCTGCCACATTCTGCAAGCCCACGATGTCAGCCCCCCAAGCCTGCAGGCTGTCCTCTGCTCAGAAGGACCTCGAGGGAGTCCAAAGCATGTTCCCAAGACTGGGAGCACAGTGGGTCAGGGAGAGAGATTCAAGGCCCACAGGCTCTTCGGCAAGCCTGTGGGAGCCTAGGGACAGCCCGTGTCTATGGCCCCATTGGTAGAAGAGTAAGGGGAGGCCTTTGGCGGTGTAGCCCTGTCCACACTGGGGAGGGGGGGTTTACCTCTTCCTACTTCCAGGGGAGGTGTCCGGGGTGGTGACGGACACCAGGCCCCAGACCCTGTCCTCACCCAGTGCCCTGGCAAAGCCCCTGGGCCCCTTGGGGACCCCTTGACCATCAGCCCTTCCTGTCTGCTCTCCCCATGCTAAGGATCTCGGTCCTTGCCAGGAGACCTGACGCCCCTGACGCCATGGCCCAGCTGTCTCCAACCTCTTTCTTCTTATCTGCCTTGTTACCCACCATTTTCCCAGGGTGTCTCCCCCTCTGAGCCCCAGCTGGGCAGAGTGGTGTGTGTGTGTGTGTGTGTGTGTGTGTGTGTCTGTGTGTGTGTGGGTGTGTGTGTGTGTGTGTTTGTGTGTGTGTGTGTGTCTGTGTGTGTGGGTGTGTCTGTGTGTGTGTGTGTGTGTGTGTCTGTGTGTGTGTGGGTGTGTGTGTCTGTGTGTCTGTGTGTGTGTGTGTAGGTGTGTGTGTCTGTGTGTGCGTGCCTGTGTGTGTGTGTATGTGCGCACGCTCAAGCAGACGCCTCTCCCTGTCTGGGGAGGCCCGAGGTCACGTCCCCACATGGGACGGGGTGGGTAGCTCTCCCCAAGCATCTGAGAGGCTCTCACCCTCAAAGCAGACCTCATGGGAGGGTCGGGGCTTGCCTAGGACTGGAGGGAAGCTCTGCTCCTTGGACCCTGTACCCGTCTTTTGTCCTGGGCCGGTCCCTGCCTCTCTTGACCCCAGGTTCCCAACTGTCCCTGAGGCTTGGACATGGAAATGCTTGAATCTGGCCGTTCCTCCAGGGGGAGGTGGAGGTGGAGGAAAGGTGCCCCAGGCACACAGACCTCCATTCCGAGACGGCCAGGTGTGCCCAGGAGACCTGCACGCAACACCTGGACCGTGACCCAGCCTTGCGGTGGATGTGTACGCGACCCATGGCGCAGTCCCTGTCTGGTCCCCCCTGTTCCCTCACCTCTGCCACGTGCTCTGGGTCCCCGAAGTCTGCTGAGCACCAGAGCCATGCCTATCCCGGGGAGCAAGGCTCAGGATGCAAGGCCAGGAGGGTTGGACATGTGGGGATGCAAAGGTCACCGAGTACTCCCCACCCAGCTGGCCTGGAATTCAGAATCCCTCCCAGGGTCCCGTGAAATGCGGGGTTGAGCCAGAGGCCTTGGAGACATCAGTGGCAGGGAGGTCAGTGGGCCCCTTCCACTTCTCCTCTCTCCCTCTGCTTAGTCTTCCTGGTTGTACCGGGGGACAGAGGTCCAGCCTGTCCTTGGATTTAGCCCTGGCTTGAGTCAGTGGGTGGAAGGAGGACAGGGAAGGTTAGGGTTTGGGTTAGGGGTTTGGATTAGGGTGAGGGTCACAGTTAGAGTTAGGGTTAGGGTTAGAGGGCTAGGGTGAGGTTTAGAGGGTTAGGGTGAGGGTTAGGGTTAGGGTTAGAAGGTAAGGGTTAGGGCTAGAGGGATAGGCTTAGGATTAGGGTTAGGGTTAGATTTAGGGTTAGGGTGAGGGTTAGGGTGAGGGTTAGGGTAAGGGTTAGGGTTAGGGTTAGGGTTAGTGTGAGGGTCACAGTTAGAGTTAGGGTTAGGGTTAGAGGGTTAGGGTGAGGGTTAGAGGGTTAGGGTGAGGGTTAGGGTTAGGGTTAGAAGGTAAGGGTTAGGGCTAGAGGGATAGGGTTAGGATTAGGGTCAGGGTCAGGGACAGGGTCAGGGTCAGGGCTATCATTAGGGTCACGGTCAAGGTCAGGGCTAGGGTCACGGTCAGGGTTCGGTTTAGGGTCAGGTGTAGGGTCAGGGTCAGTTTGAGTGTTAGGGTCAGGGTCAGTGTTAGGGTCCGGGTTGGGGTCAGGCTCCGGCTAACGGTCAGGGTCAGGGTTAGGGGTTAGGGTTAGGGTTAGCATTAGGGTTAGGGTTAAGCTTCGGGTTTGCCTTCAGGTTCGGGGTTAGGGTTATAGGTTAGGGGTTCGGGTTAGCGTTAGGGTTCGGGTTCGGGTTCGGGTTTGGGTTAGGGTCAGGGTCAGGGTCAGGGTCAGTTATGGTTAGGGTTAGGGTTAGGGTTAGAGAGATAGGGTTAGGGTGAGGGTTAGGGTTAGAGGGTTAGGGTTAGTGTTAGAGAGATAGGGTGAGGGTTAGGGTCACGGTCCAGCTCAACGTTAGGGTTCGCGTTATTGTCAGGGTCAGGGTGAGGGGTTAGGGTCAGGATTAGGATTAGGATTCGAGTTAATGTTCGGTGTTAGGGTTCGGGTTCGTGTTCAGGTTCGGGGTTTAGGGTTATGGGTTATTGGTTCGGGTTCGGGTTAGGTTTAGTGTTGGGGTTCAGGTTCGGCTTTTTATTAGGCCCTGAATGGTGGCTCCGGGCACGCCCATCTGTCCTCCCAGTCCTGACCTTCCTTCTCCTCGGCCCTCTGTCATCCCGGATCCTCTCCACCGCCTCCTTAAACAATTCTGAATGTCTCCAGGAGCAGCGTGGCAGGCGTGGGGTCTCAGGAGGGGCTGCCGCGATCCTGTGCCCCAGACGACACGGAGAAAGGAGCCACGGGACATTCTGTCATGAGGACTGGGAGGACGATCCCATCCATCTCCTTGGGCATGAACACGGTTCCAGTCCCTGCTCTTTCCACCACCGCTGTGCCAGCTGCTCCTGAAAACACGTCTGTGAACGACCGAGCCAGAGTTTCTGGGGGTGAGTCCGGGCTGAGCCCTGCTAGGTGAACGGTGCACCTGTGGCCTGGGACGGGTGCGGCTCACGGTGGTCCCAGACAGGGGTGCCTGTCCCCCTTCTCTCCAGGGGACCTGCCTTGGACCTCTGCTTCCTCACGTTCTCCCCAGGGCTGCTGGTCCCCAGACCTGACCCCTGCCGGTCTGAGGGTGACCAGCGCTGGCTCCCCAGGGTTTCCTTTGCCCGAGTCCTTGCCCGGGAGCTCCTGCATCTCCGGACACATACTCCCCGTGTGCCCAGCCTCCCCCTCGAACTTGCACGTGTTTGGTCTCTGTCCCTGTCTCTGTCCCTGTGGGACCCGGTGACTCGCAGCATGGACTGGAGCAGACCCATGGGAAACCTTTCTCTGGCCTAGGGTTGGGAGCAATGCGTCTGCCCTCTGCGGCGTGCCTTCCGGCTTTCTGCATTTCCCTGGTTTCTGTGTGGGCCACGGGAGGGAACCGCCGTGTCCTGTCTGGGGACCGACTGGGGTGTCCCAGCAGGAACAGGGGCCTTGGCCCCAAGATTGTGCCCAGAATTCCTGAAGGGGTGCCCAGGATGACATCGCCTCTGTAATCCATTCTGCGCGTCGACATCAAATAAGGGCAATTCTCTGTCCAACAGGGAAAAAAACCAAACGAATGCCCTTTGAAAGTGGGTGGGCAGACACAAAGGCACCCGTTGAGGGATTCCACTTCCAGAAACCTCCAGAACACGTGCAGGAACAGAAAGAGAAAGCAACTTAGGGGCTGCGAGGGGCCAGGCTGGGGGAGCCATGGGCAGGGAGGGCTTGGGCTCAGGGTCTCCTTTGGGGAAGGAGCTCTCCTGCAGCGACGTTCTGGGGTGTGGTGGCGCAGCGTTGGGAATGTCCTTCATGCTCATGACGTGTTCAAGGGAAAACAAGAACTTTTATTTAAAATAAATAATACACAGCATAGAGGAGATGGAAGGCGACTAGGACGGTGACTCCATAGAGGAGAGGAAGAACACAGGGGAAGAGGAGTAAACATTCTGCGGGGATGTCGGGGTCAGGGGACGGAACGGAGGGGAATTTTACGGGGAGATCTCCCCGCAGAGTTGTGGGCTCTGGATGCGGGTCTGGGAGCCCCGCAGGAGCAGGTGCCAGGGCAGGCGTTGGGACCGGGGCGGGGGCAGGGTGAGCGGTCTTGGCCAGCGCAGGATCCAGAGCAGGAGCTGGGTCCGAGGCAAGAACAGGAGCCCAGGCAAGGGCAGGGAAAGGAGCAGGAGCAAGGGCTAGGGGCTGGGGCTGGGGCGGGATCAGGGGCGTAGGCAGGGGCAAGGGAAGGAGCAGTGGTCCTGGCAAGGCCAGGGGAAGGGCCGGGCGCAGTTGAAGGGGAAGAAGCAGGGACAGGGTCTGGGTATGGGGCGGGAACAGGGGCGCAGGCAGGCGAAGGGGAGGCCGTCCTGGCAGGGGCAGGGGCAGGGGCAAGAACAGGGGTAGGACCTGGGTCTTTGGCAGGTGCAGGGGCAGTGGCCCTGGGAGGGAAAGGAAAAGGGACAGGGGCAGGGGCAGATGAAGGGACAGGAGCAGGAAGAGGAACTGGGGCATGTGCAGGGGTGATGGCCGGTGCAGGGGCAAGGGCAGGAGCTGGGTCTGGGGCAGGACCAGGGTCACAGGCAGGGGAAGGGGGAGGCCGTCCTGGCAGGGGCAGGGGCAGGGGCAGGGGCAGGGGCAGGGGCAAGAACAGATGTAGGACCTGGGTCTGGGTCAGGGGCAGGGGCAGTGGCCCTGGCAGGGAAAGGAGAAGGGACAGGGGCAGGGGCAGGAGCTGGGGCAAGGGCAGGAACAGGGGCCCCGTGAGGGCCCGGGGAAGCGGTGGGACCGAGGGAGGAGCTGGGTCAGGGGCGAGAACGGGAGCACAGGCAAGGGCAGGGAAAGGAGCAGGAGCAAGGGCTAGGGGCAGGGTCTGGGGCGGGAACAGGGGCATAGGCAGGAGCAGGGGGAAGGGGCAGTGGTCCTGGCAGGGCCAGGGGACGGGAAGGGGGGCAGTTGAAGGGGAAGAAGCAGAGGCAGTTTCTGGTCTGGGGGCGGGAACAGGGGCGCAGGCAGGGGAAGGGGGAGGCCGTCCCTGGCAGGGTCAGAGGCAGGGGCAAGAACAGGGGTAGGACCTGGGTCTTTGGCAGGTCCAGGGGCAGTGGCCCTGGCAGGGAAAGGAAAAGGGACAGGGGCAGGGGCAGATGAAGGGACAGGAGCAGGAAGAGGAACTGGGGCATGTGCAGGGGTGATGGCCGGTGCGAGGGTCAAGGGCAGGAGCTGGGTCTGGGGCAGGACCAGGGTCACAGGCAGGGGAAGGGGAGGCCGTCCTGGCAGGGGCATGGGAAAGGGGAAACCGAAGGGGGCAGGAACAGGGGTAGGACCTGGGTCTGGGGCAGGGGCAGGGACATGGGCAGGGGCAGGGGCAGGAGCAGGAGCTGGGACAAGTGCGACGGGCGATGGCCTGTTGCAGGGTCAAGGGCAGGAGCTGGGTCTGGGGCAGGAACAGGGGCCCTGTGAAGGCCCGGGGAAGTGGTGGGACCAAGGGAGGATCTGGGGTCAGGGGCGAGAACAGGAGCACAGGCAGGGGCAGGGGACGTGGGGGTAGCTCTGGTAGGGGCAGGGGGCAGGGGGAGCGGCAGGAGCAAGGCTGGGGGCAACGAGCAGGAGCCGGCTCTCCCTGCACAGCATCAGCACCTCCGTGGGCAGGCGGCCGGTGCCCTGTCGGCTCCCGGTCTCCCGCCGAAGTCTCTCCCGTCACCATGTCCCCCCTCCGGAGCTGCTGAGGTTGGGAGTGGGTCTTGCTTCTCCGCCTGAGTAGCTGTGAGAGGAGAGAAGGTCACCCGCGGGCCTGCCTCTCCCTGGGGCTTGGCAGAGACCGAGCACAGCCTAGGGTCTCCCGGAGAAGCCGCAGCCCACGAAGGAACCCTCCCCGGGACGTCTCCCCGACGGCAGGCCGCCCCCTGGGTGCTCCGAGCCAAGTCGTGGCTCCCGGCCCCACGCCAGCCTGTGGGGGCTTCGCCCTGTGGGGCCCATCACCGACGCCTCCCCACACAGCCCCAGGCACCCCATCCCAGCCTTCTCACCCTCGGCCTTGGCCTCCGTGGGCTCCGTGTCCAGGACCGCAGTCCAATGGAGTAGCGGGGACCGTGGTCTGGGAGGGACCGGAGGCCTTCCCAGGACCGGGGACTCCAGGGTCAGGGAGGAGTGCGTGTCTTCCCGCCTCCTTCCTCTTTCATCCGTGGCCTGCCAAGGCAGAGACGGGGAGCGTGCAAGAGGCCGCAGAGCCCTGCCCGGCCATACCCACCGTCCTCCTGCCCAGTCCCCCCGGCTTCTCCCGGATCACACCACGCAGACCTGCACGTGCACAGCCCCGCACCTGGGTCAGGGACCCGTCCCTGCAGGGGTCTCAGGGATAAACCCCGGGCAGAAGGGCGCAGCCCCCCACACCCCATCCCACGTAGCCAGCCTGAACCTGGGGGTGTGAACATGACCTGCCCACCAGGCATCTGACCCCCTCATCAGCCTGCTCCTGCTCGGGGCGTGTCCACCCCCCGATGAGCTCTCTTCACACACACACGCACACACACACACACACAAACACACACACACACACACACACACACGCACACACGGGGAGGAGGCCTGGGGCGACACGGGTGGATCGGAAGGTGTGGGGCTGTCTGACTCGGAGCCTCCCGGGGTCACCTTTCGATTCTTCTTGCCAAAGGGCCAGAGGCGTCGGGGAGCCCTGCCAGGCCCTCCGCAGTGAGGGGATGTGCTTGGCGGGCGAGCTCTCCTCTGCTCGCCTCCTCTGGACTTGGGTATGCAACAGAGGAACATGTCGCTTCTGTGGGGATCTCCGCAGAAATGAGCTGGGCAGGGGGTTGTCCTCCGGAACGTGGGTGCCTGGACACGTGGGTTCCAATTCCGTTGGGCTGTGTCGTCAGGGAAGTGAGGTCACCGCTGCCTGGGGGGCTCCTTACGGGACTTCCTCCTCACCCTGGAGCTCCCTGAGGGCGCCCCTCCCCCCAGCTGCTCCAGGCTCACCCCCCCCACCCCATGCCCTGTCTCTACAGTGACCCCCACACGGCCTACCCACAGCCCCTGGGAGGCCTGGGTGCAGCTGTGGTCCCCGCTGTGAGGGCCCAGAGCTGGGTTCAGACCGGGTTCCTGCTCCGGCTCCTGCCCAGGACTGGGACCGCGGACGCACCCTGTGGCTCCCAGGGCCTCCCCCAGTCTCCCCCGTGTGCACACCTGGGGGTGTTCTGGCTTCTACTTCTGGGGATGCCATCAGGGGTGGGACCTCTCCATACGTTCCGTACCCGCTCTCCCGGGAGGCTCGTGCACACCCTTGGCGATGCACGGGCGAGCCAGGGGCTGGGCGGGGGCATGGAGCACAGCCCAGAGGGGCCTGGATCTGCTCTGGGATCCAGGCAAAGCCACCCTCCTGCTGCCTGGGTCCCATCAGCCGTGGCAAGGTGGCAGTTCATGGAGTCTGACCGTGGTGACACAGACTTCCAGGGGGCTCCCATTAGGTTGAGGTCCAAGGGCCTCGTCTGCGCCCATGTGCCGGACAGCCCCCACCGTGGTTTCCCGGGCATTCCCGAATCCGTCCCGCCAGGGTGGATGGCCCGTGGGCCTGAGAAGGGGACAAAGTGTTTGGGCGGTGATTTCCCAGCCGATGGAGGAAAGTCTGTGACTTCTCCTGGTTCCCTCTCTCCTGTGTTCGGGGTCTGTCTCTGTCTTTGACTTTGTCTCCGGGTCTGTCTCTGTCTCTGGTTTTGTGTGTCTCACAGGAGCAGGATCTGTGGGCTCCAGGGGTGATGGGCGAACCCTCAGAAGTCTCCCTTGTCCCTGTTTCCCCTCCCCTGGGCCGGTGCTTGGTTCCTTGCTAAGGCCTTGTCCCCCTGAGCAGAGCACTGACTCTGGAACCTCTTGCACATGGGGCCCTTGAGGCTGCAACAAGGAGGGTCCCGACCTTGGTCCGCAGACCAGGGCTCCAGGGGCTCTGCCACATTCTGCAAGCCCACGATGTCAGCCCCCCAAGCCTGCAGGCTGTCCTCTGCTCAGAAGGACCCTCGAGGGAGTCCAAAGCATGTTCCCAAGACTGGGAGCACAGTGGGTCAGGGAGAGAGATTCAAGGCCCACAGGCTCTTCGGCAAGCCTGTGGGAGCCTAGGGACAGCCCGTGTCTATGGCCCCATTGGTAGAAGAGTAAGGGGAGGCCCTTTGGCGGTGTAGCCCTGTCCCACACTGGGGAGGGGGGGGTTTACCTCTTCCTACTTCCAGGGGAGGTGTCCGGGGTGGTGACGGACACCAGGCCCCAGACCCTGTCCTCACCCAGTGCCCTGGCAAAGCCCCTGGGTCCCTTGGGGACCCCTTGACCATCAGCCCTTCCTGTCCTGCTCTCCCCATGCTAAGGATCTCGGTCCCTTGCCAGGAGACCTGACGCCCCTGACCGCCATGGCCCCAGCTGTCTCCAACCTCTTTCTTTCTTATCTGCCTTGTTACCCACCATTTTCCCCAGGGTGTCCTCCCCCTCTGAGCCCCAGCTGGGCAGAGTGGTGTGTGTGTGTGTGTGTGTGTGTGTCTGTGTGTGTGTGTGTGTGTGTTTGTGTGTGTGGGTGTGTCTGTGTGTGTGTGGGTGTGTGTGTCTGTGTGTGCGTGCCTGTGTGTGTGTGTATGTGCGCACGCTCAAGCAGACGCCTCTCCCTGTCTGGGGGAGGCCCGAGGTCACGTCCCCACATGGGACGGGGTGGGTAGCTCTCCCCAAGCATCTGAGAGGCTCTCACCCTCAAAGCAGACCTCATGGGAGGGTCGGGGCTTGCCTAGGACTGGAGGGAAGCTCTGCTCCTTGGACCCTGTACCCGTCTTTTGTCCTGGGCCGGTCCCTGCCTCTCTTGACCCCAGGTTCCCAACTGTCCCTGAGGCTTGGACATGGAAATGCTTGAATCTGGCCGTTCCCTCCAGGGGGAGGTGGAAGGTAGAGGAAAGGTGCCCCAGGCACACAGACCTCCATTCCGAGACGGCCAGGTGTGCCCAGAGAGACCTGCACGCAACACCTGGACCGTGACCCAGCCCTTGCGGTGGATGTGTACGCGACCCATGGCGCAGTCCCTGTCTGGTCCCTCCTGTTCCCTCACCTCTGCCACGTGCTCTGGGTCCCCGAAGTCTGCTGAGCACCAGAGCCATGCCTATCCCGGGGAGCAAGGCTCAGGATGCAAGGCCAGGAGGGTTGGACATGTGGGGATGCAAAGGTCACCGAGTACTCCCCACCCAGCTGGCCTGGAATTCAGAATCCCTCCCAGGGTCCCGTGAAATGCGGGGTTGAGCCAAAGGCCTTGGAGACATCAGTGGCAGGGAGGTCAGTGGGCCCCTTCCACTTCTCCTCTCTCCCCTCTGCTTAGTCTTCCTGGTTG